>NC_137788.1:107000328-107284534 GCF_963383645.1 Muscardinus avellanarius | reverse complement strand
TTTTTTCTTTCTTCTTTCTTCTTGTACTAGGGATTGAACCCAGGTACATTCTATCTCTGAGCTACACTCCCAGCTCTTTTAATTTTTGATTTGAAAAGGTTCTTGCTAGGTTTCTGAGAGTCTCTCTAAATGGCTGAGACTGGCCTCCAAACTGCAGTCCCAGCCTCCCAAGTCCTGGATGGCAGTCATATGTCACCACACAGCTTCACTCTTTCTTTCTTTATTACTAGAGTCCCAAGAACTTTTCATAGGCCAGAATGTTGCTCCATCATTTCAGTTGCTGCCACTTAGACTTTGTTTCTCTAAGAGAAATTCATTCTGAATGTTGGTTTAGGATTGTAAAATCTCCATCATTTTCCTTTCCTACACTGAAGCAAGGGAGGACTCCTGTTTCCTGGCCTTGAGGCAGCATCAGCAGCAAAACGTAAGAAAGGTTTTAGTGAAGGGTGAGAGATCAGAAGAGTAGATAGAAGAATGGAGATTTCAACTTAATATGGGAGAAGACACTGAGGCATTAATTACCAAAACAAAATAGAAACCGCCATAGATGTTTTACATGTATGAGTTGGTGTTCACTGGTCACCCTCAGCACAAGTTACAAGTTACTAATGACATCTATGTGTAAGGGCAATAAGTATAATGAAATAAAAACTATAATAGCTACCATCCATTTCTTGGTGTTTATACTGGCTAAACATGGTGATGATGTTGATGGTGTGTGTGTGTGTGTGTGTGTGTGTGTGTGTGTGTGTGTGTGTGTTACTGGAGATTGAATACAGGGGCATCTATCTCTGATCTACACGCCCAGCCCTTTTTTATCCTTTATGTTGAAGCAGGGAGGGTCTCACTAAGTTGCAGAGGGCCTCACTAAATAGTTGAGGCTGTCAGGGAGCCACAATCCTTTTATCTCAGCCTCCCAAATACTGAGATTACAGCGTGTGCCACCATGCCTAGCTGGTGTTGATTTTATCAAAGATTCTTACGTCCTCCTTTTGTTACCATGGGTTTGTGATATTTTTCATGGTATATTTAGGAATAACTGCTGAAGCAAAGACCAGTAATCTGGTTTCTGATATGGTGATTCTACCTTCTCTAAGAACTCACAAGGAAGTGTTTCTTCATTGTGACTGTCAACCATGATCAGAGCAGTGATTTTAACCAAAATCATGGTGACAGTATATGCAGTGCATAAAGAAGGGGAGATTACTCTTAATTTCAGAACCACAGCGTTCTAGATTAGATATTTTAGCTGAACTCAGTATTCTGAATCTCTTCAGTTTCAGCACCCATACTTGTCTCAGCTTGAGTTTCAATCAGCAATGATTAAATTGTGTAAAGTACATGTCCTCTTTTTAAACAAATCCCTATCATAAGTTTCCAGTGAGAATTAAAAGAAGGCATTAAATAAAAAACATTCCCTTCAAGTAAAATTGGGAATTGTGAATTTTAACTTGGAAGGAGTGGGGATTTCTCAGCCCCTCTTCTCTCCTGGCCTGCTAAATAGAACTTCTTAGTTATATTACAATTATTACAATAATTGTGGGTTACAAGCAGAACATTTTTAGAACAGATCCTTTTATGTTGGAATTTCAGTGGATACTAGAAATGCAACACATCCTGAAAGGTCAGGGGTTTCTTTTAAGGAAGTTTGACAGGAAAATAAATGTAGAAATCTTTTACCATGCACCAGCAGAAAGGAGAAAGCCTTGGGTGTGGGTCCATTCCAACACACCTCTCAGATCCCTGCTGTTACCACAGCAAGTGGCTTTGTACAGCTTATTGTTTACTAACATGTGACCTGACTAGATGACTTCCTGGGCCCCCATAAGTGCTCAGTGCCCCTCTCTCGTGTGGTAACGTCTTTGACTGCCATGACATTTAGTCCATGCTCAAAAGATTTATTCATTCTCAGTCTCAGATCTTTCTCTAGCATTTTGTCTTGTACAAGTTTTCAAAGTCTTTGGAGGCATTGGGGTTAAGACATTACCTAGGCTTTTCCTGAGACTATTACTATGCCATAATTTTTAGAGATTTTGCCATGCTACATGGGTCCCCTCCTTTGTATTCAAGTGTTTCTATTTGTTACTATTTGTAAATAAAATGTCCCTTGGACCTTGGACCCTCGAAACATCCATGCTTCATGCTCAGAGGCAAGTCCCTGAGGGTGTCACCTCTGAAGACGGGGCCTGGCCGGAGGTGGCTCTCTGGGATGTGGCCTTGGGTACTACATATGGTCTTTACTTCCTCTCCTTACTCTGTTTCCCACCATCATGCCCTGAGGACCTGCAGCCCCGGCTCCTGCTTGGCAACTGTTGTAATGGGCTATACATACATAGACTGCGATCTCCAGGCATGGAACAAATAAATCTTTGTTCCTCAAATTTTGTGTCAGGTGTTGAATCATAGCAATGAGAATCCCGACTGAAACACAATGGACAGAATTAGCTCATTTTTAATGTGCACGCACAGGAAAAAGAAGTTTATGCAAATTGATTCACATTAAAACGTACGGTTTCCTAGGCGACATAAATACATGTGCAGCTGCAAATGTTGCAGTGGAGCTATCAGGCTTTCACCAGCTGGTCAGTGGAATTCTTAACTGTGGGGATAGTTAATTTGACAGAAAGGAGGTTACATGCCGTAGAATAGTTTTATCGTTTCAATTTTAAAGCTGCTTTGTCTAGCATAGCCATAATTTAGGAATGTATGCTTTACTTCATTTTGCTTTGCTATAAGGAAATATCTGATGCTATATAAAGCAAAGAGGTAGCCAGGCATGGTGGCGCACGCTTGTAATCCCCGCGCTTGGGAGGCAGAGACAGGAGGATGGCGCAGGTTCGAAGCCAGCCACGCGTGCTGGCTTAGGAGACCCTGTTTCCAAATAAAAATGTAAAAATACGTCTGGGAGTGTAGCCCAGAGGTAGAAGGGCTTCCAGGAACCCCAGTACCACCAATAAATAAATAAATAAATAAATAAATAAATAAATAAATAAAGCAAAGAGATAGGCTTATTTGGTTTGTAATTCTATTGGCCGGAAGGCCAAAACTGCACAGTGGCTGTATTCAGGTGAGGCCCCCTGGGATGTCACAATACACCAGAAAAAGAGGCAAGACTGTGAGAGGAGCCGGCTCACTCATAACAACCAGCTCTCCCCAGAATTAATCCACTCCTTTGAGACACAACCCATTCCATGAGGCCAGCTTCAGTCCACTCAAGGAGGTGGAGGCCTGTGCCCGGATTACCTTCTCCCAGGCTTCTCCTCTTCCAGGTTCTGCCACCTCACACCACCACACAGCAGCCAAACTTCCACCACAGGAACCTTTCAAGAGCAAACAACATCCAAGCAATAGCAGTTGCCTATGAAATGTCTGCTTCTAACAGCACAACGAACTAAACACAACAACCTTCTCCTTAACATTTGGACTAAAGTTATAGTTTAAAATATACCATCGGGCTGACAAGGATAAAAGGGAAACCCTGAAAGGCCAAAAGTCAAAGTGAAAGCAGGAGGGCAGAAAGACAAAGAAGCATCAAAGTGGCTGTGAGCCTCCCCTTGACAACTGTGATGAGAGCAGGGGAACTTGAGACCTGCTGTGACCTCCCAGATGGGAGATCCACAACACACAACACACACAGCTGACCCCAAAGGAGCACGCCTTTGTGGGACAGAGAGGCCCCCTGCAGAGGTATAGACACACTCCACAGAAGGTGACAACCAAGAAACGTACTTGTCTGAGCTTTGGAAGACAGTGAGAAATGTCTTTCCTCAGACTTCAAGCCCACCCTCCCACAAGTTGATAGTTTGTGACCAATAGCACTTTAAGTCAAGAATGAGTACCTACAGCCAGGTGTGGTGGTACATGCCTATAATATCAGCACTTGGGAGCATGTGACAGGAGGGTGGTAGGTTCAAGGCCAGCATCAGCAACTTAGGAAGAAACAGTTTCAACAACAACAAAAATGGCTGGGGTGTAGTTTAGAGGTAGAATAATGCTGAATTCAGACCCCAGTACCAGAAGAAAGAAAGAAAGAAAGAAAGAAAGAAAGAAAGAAAGAAAGAAAGAGAATTAGCATATTTATGAAGAAAAGACACTTTTATTCCAGGCCTTAACTAGTTCATTAATATAAACTTACAGGAAACACTACTACTACCACTACAGCTAAAATGCACGAGGAAACCAAGCTCCTTGAATAACAGTAAAAGCAAAAAATATATTCAGAAACACCTCATGCTTCAAATGGTAGTGGAATTACCAGATGAGACTGTAAAGTAAGTATGCTTATCATGTTAAAAAAGAGAGTATTACATAAATCAAAAAAAATTTTAAATCATCAGGTAGATTTGAAAAATAACTGAATCACATGAATAAGCAATGACTGAAACTTTTAAAATAAAATAATGTTAAGCAACATATTAGATATAGATGAAGAAAAAATTTGTAAAGTAGAAATTAAGTGAATGAATTAAAAAACTAAGTATATAGAAACAGATATGAAAAATATGAAAGAGAAGTAATAAATATGAGACTAGAGTCAGAAGCTCAAACAAATATCTTGGAATTCTAAATGAAAATAATAGGGAAAAATGGATATGAAAAAATACCTGAAGATACAACATCTGTGAAATTTCCAAGATTTTATTAAAGGTATAAATTGCCAGATTCAGAAAGAAGAATAAACTCTCAACAGTATAAATAAAAAACGATCTATAGCTATGTATATCCTAATAAAACTACAAAAGACAAGGAGAATATTCTTATAAAGACAGACAGAACATTAAGTCTACATTAACAGCAATAAGAAATAAACTTATTGCTGACTTGTCAACAAAAGAGAAGCCAGAACATTCGCAAATAATTTCTTCAACATTCTGAGAGAAAGTAATAGTCAGCTTGGACTTCTATGTCAAAAGAAATTATCTTAAATAACACAGTAATGTGGAGAGTTTTCATATAAATAAAAACTAAAATATTTTAGCTCTGATGGGTTTTCATTAAAATAAATTATGAGTTGAATTGTGTAAAGAAAGGAAATTATATAAAAGAAAAGATCTGAAATCAAAGAAGTGGAGTGCAAAAGACTGGCCAAATGGCAGGAATATCTTAGCATCTAAACACTGAGTATCTTGCTGGAGAAAGAATAAAGCGAAACCAAATGCTGACCCAAAGTAGCACACAAACCAGTAGAGGTTGGTGGCATTTAAAGCGGTTTAAAGTTCTTGTTTGGAAGAACACTAAGTATGCACATTAAACTTCCTAAGTTAATCTATAAAAAAATACTTGGAGAATATATAATATCCAAGCTATTAGATAATAAAAATAAAATAACAAACAAAAAATCTCATTAAACTAAAAAATTAGTAAAATGAAAATAAACGAGGGAAAACATTAAAAAAATAGCTAGAAAAAGCAGAACAAGAGTTATACTAACATCGTAGAAATAACTTGGTAATAATAACTGCTCCGAAATCTAAATTACAAAGCTTTCTAGACTTTATTTATTTATTTATTTATTTATTGCGGTACTGGGATTGAACCCAGTGTATAACTCTCTGACTTATACCCGTGGCCTATTTTTATTTATTTTTTATTTTATTTTATTTTTATTTTTATTTTTGAAAGAGGGTCTTGCTAAGTTGCTGAAGCTGGCCTCAAACCTGCGATCCTTCTATTTTAGTCTCCCAAGTACTCAGATGACAGGCGTGCACCACCACACCCAGCTTAGATTGTACTCTAATGACAATTTGTTTGCTATAATAACACATACATCTAAAATGGAAGAATATAGCCGGGCGTGGTGGCGCACGCTTGTAATCCCCGCGCTTGGGAGGCAGAGACAGGAGGATCACACATGTTCGAAGCCAGCCGCGCGCACTGGCTTAGGAGACCCTGTTTCCAAAATGAAAATGTAAAAAATAGGTCTGGGAGTGTAGCCCGGAGGTAGAAGGGCTTCCAGGAACCCCAGTACCACCAAAATAAATAAATAAATAAATAAATAAATAAATAAATAATAAAATAAAATGGAAGAATATAAAAAGATTTAATACAGAAACACATGAAAAATTTGTCCAAAAGAAAGGCTGAGTAGTTTTATTACTAAGAGAAAAACAGGCTTAGGACAAAAATCATTCCTCATAAGCAAAAAAAATGAGCTTGTGATGTGGCAGATTTCATACCACAGTGGGCATACAGTAAATCAAACTGTATAAACTAAATAACACAACTTCAAGAGATATAAAGCAAACTATTATAAAACCTCAGGAAAGGATTTACATACAAGCTTTCCTTTGAAGTAAGAAATTTAAATAAACCTTTCTAATAACTGATAGATCAAGCAAGCATTCGACTAAACGATGCAGCTGAGTCTCTTGTGGGGCAAATTCCACAGGGAATCATACATGTTGTGTAGTACCCTGCATGGGATTCTGGAACAGAGAGAGATAGTAGGTAAATAACTATTGGTTAATAAAGCCCTAACACCATTAGTATGACAAATATACTATACTAACTTAAGGCATAAAGATAGGGAAATATGGGTACTGGGTATCTGGGAACTCTGAACCATCTTTGCAACTTTTCTGTAAATCTAAAAGTATTCTAAAATAAAGTTTATTTAAAAATATTAGCTAGAGCCGGGCGTGGGGGCGCACGTTTATAATCCCAGCATTCGGGAGGCTGAGACTGGAGGATCATGGTTCACAGACAGCCTCAGGTACTTAGTGAGGCCCTCTGCAACTCAGTGAGACCCAGTTTCAAAATAAAGAATTAAACAAAATAGGGCAGAGGGTATAGTTTAGAGGTCAAGTGTCCCTGGGTTCCATCCCCAGACCCGCAAAAAAAAAAAAAAAAAAAATAGCTAACATTTATCAAGGCATAGTATGAGCCATGAGTTGTTCTGAGCAGCTATAGCAACTAACTACTTAAAGCTCACAACAATCCTATAATGCCAATATGGTTATCCCCATTTTATTAAGAAAATGAAGCACAGAGGGGTCAAGGATCTTCTCAAGGTCATCACACAGCCAGGAGAAAGCAAGATGTATTCTCAGCACAAGATCTTCTCTGGAAGTACCTCTTAGGTCTATGACTTGATTTCTTTGCTTTTAATAAGGCTCTGCTGTGTAAAGAACATGGCATAAGACCAGATAAACAGCTAAGGTTAGGAAGAGTTTTGAAAGCTCTGATAATGAGTAGCTCGATGGGGTTTCAAATATCCACAGAGTGAGGGAAGGGAGAGAGGAGACGATGGACATAAATGTGAGCAACTTAAGCTTTATAAAAACAACCTCAGTGAAAGGAGGAATTTACTTAATGAAATAAATTGACCATGGTTATGACCCAGAAGTATAGAAGGGAAAAATGGTCATGGGATAGAGGATTAAGACATATAACTCAGGTGAAGCATATATGGTTATGCAAAATTAATCATAAAAGTTTTAAAATGTGGACGATTGGCAAATTGTGGGAACTTGATTGTGAAGAAAAATAGATGCCTAAATATTATTTCCAGCCGAAGGAAACAGGACTATGGTACATAAAGAAGATACTGATGCTCTTTTCTTTTTTTACAAAAATAAAACGCAACAATGAAAGCATAATAAACAAAGAATGGAGTTGTGTTTTGTTTAATATAGTGGAGAGTTGACATCTAAGAAAGAGTCCATGACGCCGTTATTTGGGTAGGTAACGTTCGAAACAGTTGGCTCCCATACAGGAGATGGTGGAAAACATGAATAGATTCATTCAGAAACAGAGTGAAACAGAAAGGAGCCTAAAACATCACCAATAGAAGCAGTATACGCTCTGCTCATTGACTTGTGCGTTGGATAAAACGATTAAATTATTTTTCATTCTACTATTTCTTTCTGTTTTCTCTCTCTCTCTCTCTCTCTCTCTCTCTCTCTCTCTCTCTCTCTCTCTCCTTTCTTTCCTTTTTCTTTTTCTTTTTCCTTGTATTGGGAATTGAGCCCAGGTGCATTCTACCTCCAAGCTAACATCCTTACGCCAGCCCTTTCTATTTTTATTTTTTTTGAAACAAGTTCTAGCTAAGTTGCTGACGGTCTCACTCATTGATGAAGCTGGCCTTGAACCTGTGATCCTCCTGTTTCAGCCTCCAAAGTACTGGGATGACAGGCATACACCACCATGCCTGGCTGACATGATTTTATTTTTAAGTGAGACTTTCCTTATAATTTTCCTTGGCATCCTAATATCTGACCCAAAGTGTTATCTTTTCCCTTCTATTCTTTCCTTATATAAATTTCTATCAATTAAAAGGTAGAACATTTAGCCGGGCATGGTGGCACATGCTTGTAATCTAATACTTGGGAGGCTGAGACAGGAGGATCGCAGGTTCAAAGCCAGCCTCAGCTACTTAGTGAGGCTCTCAGCAACTTAGTGAGACCCTGTTTCCAAATAAAGTACAAAATGGGTCTGATAGTATAGCCCGGAGGTAGAAAAGCCCCTGGCTTTTCCCCGTACCACCAAAAAAAACAAAAAAACAAAAAACAAAAAAAAACCAGGTAGAACATTTGTTAGAGGTTTTCTGAAAATGTATATTAAAGGAGAACAGACTTGCAGGACAGAGCCTTCCCCTCAATATCACATAATCCCTTCTTACTTTTTATACTGACTGATGTTTTCACAAAACATGGTTAGATTTCCTAATATATTTTTCTTACTAGAAATTTTCTTTAGAGTCAATGAAACCCCTCTTAAACTTCTTAAAAGCTTTAAAAAGAATCATATGAATATTTCTTTACAGTTCCCATAGAAACCAATGCTCCTTTTTATCTAAGGTAAAAAAAAAGTTTTTTGAAATAAAAAACCTATATAACAAAAAATATGTAGTACAGTAGATAATTTTTAAAGAATTTCCTGTACATCAAACAATTAAAATGTAATTTTTGAAAATCCACTCTTCAAGTTGAGTTTGTGTGAAAATGGAAGCATAAATATTACAGTCAGCAGAGGAACAGCATTTAAAGGAAGTCGGTTGTCACTTTTCAAGGACTTTAAAGCAGACTAGCTGCAATCTGCTCCAGGCGCCCACAACTCACTGATACTGCGAATTTCAAGCCCTGCAGCTGATCTTATTTGCCTAAGTGACTTTCTCCTCCTTAAATCCAGCAAGCACATTGTATTTATTTATTTATTTATTTATTTATTTATTTATTTATTTTTTATATTTTTGGTGGTACTGGGGTTCCTGGAAGCCCTTCTACCTCTGGGCTACACTCCCAGACCTATTTTATATTTTATTTGGAAACAGAGTCTCTTAAGCCAGCGCAGCTGGCTTCGAACCTGCGTGATCCTCCTGGCTCCACCTCCCAAGCGCGGGGATTACAAGCGTGTGCCACCACGCCAGGCTGAGCAAGCACGTTTTAGACGAACTCACCTAACATCGCAGCAGCGTTCAAGACCACTCCTCATCCTGGAAAGGACCTCACCATGTCTCTGGAATTCACAGACACAATCGCTCACAGGCCCATCTTCCTCTTCAAAGCCAGGGTCTCCTAATGCTTAGCTCCAGGTCCTACTCCTCTGTTCACTCAGTGGTTTCCAGGAAAACCCATCCGTGCTCTGTATTGCTACATACAGTACATGCAGGTGACTCCGACCTGTCCACTCTGCTTGGAAAACCAAGCTCACACATGCAAATCTCCTGCCATCCATGGATGGACATCTCAAGGATACACAAACTGAACATACCTAAGAGCAAAGCCATAATTTCCTCACCTGCCCGCCTCTAGAACCTTCTCCTAGTATTCCCATTCCTACAAAGGCAGCACCAACCAATGAGCCATGGAATAAAATTATATTTAATTGGATGAACTTATTCTCAGAGAGATAGAGAGATGAATATGGTATAAAACTCTGTACTTGGAGAGCAGAAGAAACCCAAGAAAGAATATTTAAAAGCTATTGGGTAGATAAATGGTCTATGAGTTTGAAATATAAGAGAAAATGAAGCAATTTGGATTCACTAAACAAAACCCTATCTTGGTAAGTGTTCTCCAGGCAGCTTCAACCAGGGTTCCCTCCACACTAGAATATTACACAGAAAATGAAGCCAGCAAAAGCAAAAGTAATTTATGCAAACATGTATTGGTGTACATGGTAAGGTATAAAAAAATAAATATACACGTTTATACTTATATTTACAAAATTATAACCGGAGACGAGTTTCTCTGAAAGTCACCCTGCATTTTTGGACAAGGCCTGAGAAGTAGGAAGAAGGAAGCCATCATCTATATTCATCTATAGTAGTATCAGTTCCTTGAAGCCCCATTACCAACCATCTTTCCTTCTCAAAGGATTGTTCTGTAGTCTGGCATGACATGGGTTGGTGTAGTGTATTAGAATGAAATAGGTCCACCTGAACCGCAGCTGTCGGACTTTATACACAACAGGAAGACAGTTTGTGTTTTACACGGCAAAAATTTCTAAGTAACAGACATGTGATAAAACATTAAGAAATCAAACATTTAGCTAAGCATTTATAGAAATGACTTGCCATGAGTTGTGGGTTTTTGACATGGTCCCCAAAGGATTAAGGGCAAATCCCTTCACTGAAGATAGTTAAAGTTAGATTCAAAGACAAACTTGAGTGAGAAAACACTAGAGTGAAAAATCCCACACTAACAAATACAAAACAGATGAATTTTAGCTTTGTCTATTTTTAATGATGTACGACTGTGATTTTTCTGATTCATTAAAAAATAAATTTGGTATTCTAAACTCTCTGGCTACAAAAAAAACATAAAAACTAAATCAACAACATTAAATTATGGTCTAAGAGACTTACACATATATAACAAGACATTCAAGTCCCCAACTCTAAGCTCCAAAAACTGCTTTTATCACTGACAAGGGGGGTTCTTAGGGAAGTTCTTTAGAAAACGATATACTCCCAGGCTCCCCGCAACTCACTTGGGACTGCAAACTTCAAGAACTGCAGCTGATTTTAATTGCCATGATGATGCATAGGGAGAGATGTGATATCTGGAGTAACCGGCTTCTAAACAATGAGGGGCTTTAAAGATTAAAGTCAACACTTTAAATTGCACTCGAGACTGAGTAAGAAGCTACGGCTGAGCATTGAATGCAGGTGTAATATTCTCCATATGTTTTGGACTTCGTAGCTGAAAGAGGTCTAGCCCTCTGCAGAGTAAAGACCCAAGGGCACTGCATGGCTGTACTCTACTACTACTATGCCTGTTAAAAACACAGAAATCACAGTGTGAACAAGACATACATAGAGTCAAAAGTGGACTTGGATATAGGATGCCACTGGAGAGATTGGTAGATATCTGTGAGGTCGTGTTAGCCAAAGGCAAGCTGGTTGCTACAGATAAATGGATTTTGAATATCTGGAATCCTGGCCCAGATGCAAATTGCTCCATAGCTGCTGATTAGACCTGTTAACAGTCGAAGTACCAAATACATCCTTAACTGGCTACGCTTTCATGTATGAAAAGGAATATAGTTGACTTCACTTCTGAGTAAGAGTTAACTGAATACCATCACATCAAAGTATAAAACCTGAAAAAATAACTTATTCAGTAATCCTGAGTACCCTAAAGAAACAGTGCATCCCTTAATCAGTCAGTCCTTAAACTAAACATATTAAACGTGAAATCATACTGGAAATACTAAGTCAAACAAACCAGGAGTAACCCTGCCAGTGTGAAAGAAAATTCTCCAAATAGTATAGTTTTGTTTTAGTCACTGACATATGGGAAAATTTATGTAGTAAAGTATATGCTTATAAAGTTTCAACTTATATTTAGTGGGGGAAACAATTTATTACACCAAGAAAGCATAAATGTATGACAGATGGTAATACTTTTTTCCCCTGCTCTTGGTAAGGTCTTTTTTTTTTTTTAGCTGAATGGCCTTTGCTTCTTAAAACTATGAACATTGTCATTCACACCTATTTTTTGAAATTAAACAGACCAATTCTATGATGAAATCCCCCATAAATTTGGTTACTGTATAATGTCTTCCCATTTTGCATCATAAATTATCTACAGCACCACTTTCCCTAGAATAATGAAAAGACCAATACTGGACAAAATGTATTCTATAATAAAACCTTTATTTTAAATTCCTTAAATCAATATTGGAAAATGTTTCTATATTTAAATTTATTCTTGTAGGACTTTATAAAAAAACTGTAAAAGACTATACTAGAAGTGCATTCTTCCCTTCTTAAATCTTTATTGTGGGCTTTTAAGACACTCAATTCCTTTAAGTCATTGATAAAATTATAATGTATGTATACAGATACCTAGGTGATGGCTTTTGTGGGTTTGTCTTGTGAAAAAATTGGCAAAAAGTTTCCTAACTGTATGTGACATCGCAGACTAGTTTGATGAATTAATTTAATTTGCAAACCAGTTGTTGAGAGTAAGAAATCTACACATGGGATAAGGAAGCAAATGAATGTATTGTACAAGAAGGCAAAGGATGAAAAAGATTGACAGGGATACTAAATGTCCTCTCCAAAGGACAGGGACGAGAGCTCTGCGCCTCACAGCAGCTGGAGCCATGCTTTGCCAACTTGAAAGTAACCAGCTTGTTTTCTCAGGCAGTTTTCCAAAGACTGGCTACTATTAGATTTTCAAGTGAACATTATCAAAAATGTTAGGGATGTTATGGTAACCCAACTGCTATCACATGCTCTGGTATCTTAGCAGCTTGAAAAATAAAGTTTAGTATTGACCCATTTTATAGCCTCCAGCAAATAAATGCCTTTGGTGGTGGGTGAAAGAAAGGTGAAGGGGAGACCTCTGTGGCACAACAACCATTCAGAGATTCAAGACTTTCAATATCACCCTGATAATTGGACAGACGGAGAAAGAGCGTAAACAATTCCAGGGAGATGTTCCTCAAGGCCAGGTCTGGATCTGGATGCTGTGATACATGATTCCACCTGTGTCTCATTGGCTAAAACTTGTTCACATCTAAGAATAAAGAGCCCTGGAAAATGTCTAATTTTCACAGGAGGAAAACGAAGAAAGGAAATGTTTCATGAAAACCTGGACAATTTTTGCCACAATTAATGAAACAAACATTTTACTCCTGAAAAAGTTGGGGTTGGATAACTGTCTCTTTTAAGAAGCAACTACTGGCATTTTCTCTACTGTTCTAAAATAGCACTTAATTTTACTGTTGTCTCATTCCATTTTTCCTTCTTTGTTTCTCTTATCTGCAACCTATTTTATTAATCATCTGCTAGTGATTTGGCTAGACTGATTGCACATAGGAAATTTTATTTTGAAGTGTGTATTTATATTCAAGAAGAAAGAAAATTAGTAATGTAGCATGGCATACATAAACATCTAGTTAAACTTGTTATAAAGCATAATTTAAATGCCAACAAACTTTGTACTACATTTCTAATGAAAACACTGGCTTATTTTCCCCCAAAACAGCTTAAAACTATGAGAAGAATTGTGATCAAAGTTCAGAGTGATGTAATCAATGATACTTAGATTTTTTTTGTCTGTAAGATATTTACCTTTGTTGTAAGCCATAATACAAAGATAATTTTCCCCTTATAATCTAAGAAAATATTGGTGAACTAACTTTTGAAGAAAATATTATGAAAAAGAATCAGTGGCTACAGCAGTGGTTGCTATGGAAACTTTCAGGAAAACCCTTCTCAGGCATATTCCTCTAAAGTCACCAAGCCACGGTCATTTTGTTGTCATGACAAGAAGAGAGGCCTTCCAGATGTGAATAGTAGCTAGGCTTCATAGATCTATTCCCTTCCAGACAATAAACACCTTAATATCTTATAATAAGAAAGGAAATCATATTTTTCAGAAATTTTTTTTCAAGAAAGACTATTTCTAGAAATTATGTTTTTCTTTGGTTATCTATGTTACAAGATTTGAGTGGGAGAAAAAAATTCCATTCATTGGGTCCAAATTATGGGCAACAGGTAAAAAGAACTGCCCCACAAATTAACTAAGATATTAGTGACTATGTAAGATATTAGTCCCTATAGTGTTAGCCAGCTTTCCATCACTATGACAAAAACTATCGGAGACAATCAACTTATAAGAAGGAAAGGCTTATTTTGTTCATGATGTCGCAAATTCCATTGCACGGTCACTTGGCCAGGCTGAATTTGGGGGCTGAGACAAGGCAGTACATCATGGCCAGGAGAGCGAGGCCGAGCAAAGCTGTTTATTTCTTGGCAGATGGCAAACAAAAGAGAAACAGAAAGGGGCCAGGTTCCAATAATGCCCTGTGGTCAAGCCCCCAGTAATGTAACTTCCTTTCACCAGGCCCCTAAAGGTTCTACCAGTGCCCAAAGCACCACAAGCTGAAGACCACACTTTTGACACATGGGCCTTGGGAAACATTCAAGATCTAAACTACAGCCACTATCTGCCAGCTCCATTCCCAACCTTCCACACTTTCTTCCTCAAAGAAAACAACTTAAAGGTTTGTAACATGTTTCCCTCATGGAAGATCAGTAAAGTTGTACTGAATAGAGGTCACAGCTTCACCTCTGTCCTGCCAGACCCACAGGAATAACAGGAACATCTCAGCTGGAGGCACAGGGTAGGGCCTGGGGGATAGCTAGGCAGGGAGAAGCACTGCATTTTGAGCTTTTCCTGTGGGTATTCTCAAATCTGTCTCATTGAAATAAAAAAGTTTGTTTGGTTGTTTGTTTTTTAGATCAAGACCCACTAGGTGTGGTGGCACACATTTGTAATCACAGTTCTTGAAAGGCTAAGACAGGAGGATTTGAGTTCACAGCTAGCCTCAGCTACGTAGTGAGGCCCTGTTTCAAAATAAAGAATTTTTAAAAATCGGGCTGGGGGTATAGCTTGGAAGTAGAATGCCCTGGATTCAATCACAACACCACATGCAAAAATAGCCAACCCTCCCCCCCAATAAATATCTTTTATATGGGCAGGCTTAAAATAATGGTAGCATAAAGATTAGTCACCCATGACTTATGACTCAGATAACCCTGGATTCTAAGCTTGCTACCATCAACCACACACTTTGGACCTTGAGATTAGATTGTTGTTAATATTAAATTAAAAATATGTATAGTAAATGTGAAAGAAATATAAATGTCAGAATCAAAATGAAATCACTTATGTCAACCCTAAGGGGGGAAAAACAAGTTAAAAAAAAAAGCTAGAGGTGAGGAAGAAAGGGTTCTTACACATGCTTGCCTGATAACTATCACAAAAGACTCTGCCAGAACCACCAGCCTTCAGACGCCACTGTAAATGCACACAAACAGCCCTTCTCCAAGGACAGCTACTCAGCATGTCTGTTCAACCTCAGTCTGATGCTACTCCTGTTACTATTGTTGTTGTTGTTGTTGTTATTATTATTATTTTTTTTTATTATTACTACTACTACTACTACTACTACTATTATTATTATTTGGTAGTAGGGATAGAACCCAGGGGAATTCTACCTCCGTGCTATACCCCCAGCCCTATTTTTGATTCTTTATTTTGAAACGGTCTCACTGAGTTGCAAAGGGCATATGTAGCTGAGGCTGTCCATGAACCACAACCCTCCTGTCTCAGCCTTCCGAATGCTGGGATTACAAGCGTGCGCCACCACGCCCAGATCACTCCTGTTATTAATATGGCCAACGATTATTGTTTCAAAATACCTGATTTCATCTTCCTCACTTTGGCCTTTCCATACTTTTCTTGCTTCTCTTTGAATATGACCATCATTTACGATTGCACACACATTCTCGAAATCACAATGTTCTGCTCATTCCTACTACAGTGTTCTGACATTCCCCAGTAAATATAATTCTGTAAATCTTTGGAATTTTTTCCCCAGTTTTATTTAGGTAGACATATATAACCAATTATAATTATTTTAAAATTTTTTTCTTTTTCTATTGGTGCCTTGTAGTCATACATCTTAATGGGATGAAAGATGGCGGAGGCATACATGCACACACCACTTATTTAGCCCTTCCCCAATTTTCTTCCCATTCCCTCCCTCTCTCTCCTTCTCATGTTTGTCTTAGTGAGTGACTTCGATGTTTGTGAATACATTTTTATTTGAAAGAATTTGCTTACCTAAAATACTTTGAGCTATGAAGTGCTAGGTGGAAAAAAGGGAGAAAGGAAACTTTTCCTTACTAATGGAAGGCAGTTGAAAGCAACGAGAGCTGTTTAGGTAGAGAAGCCAATATAGAAAAGCCTCAATCCCATCCACAGGTAGAAGAGAATGGCTCAAATTTGCAGAACGGAGCAGATGCTGGCAGGTGAGCAAGAGGAGACTGATTTAGCTTCACATACGGAAGCATTTGGAACAGATTAAACTAGTAAAAATAGCAGTAAGCTACCTCCTGAGAGGGTCAGTACTTTATTCTAAGTTCTACTGGACCAGACGATATATCTTAGCGGAGGAGTCCTAGGTAGGATTTTAGGGATGTTCTTCTTCTAGACAGTGCCCAGGACCAGTGAGGGCTCCCAGAATAACCAGAGGGTCGAAGCGAGTCAGAGAGTAACCCGCGTCCAGCTTCCTCCATTCCTCCCCTGTAGAGCAACTTTGCTGCTGAAAACTTCTTAAATGTACCCGGGAATCCCGGGAGTCCCGCCCTCAAGCAGCTGCACGAGAAAAATCCGTTGCTATGGCGACAGAAGCAGTTGACCCAAGAGCCCAACTGGTTTAGGGGAGGGAGGCCACCTTCATTCAGGAACTGGGCGTGGCCTCGGTTACTATGGCAGCGGGACGCTTAGGCCAGGCTTGAGCAGGGTTTCAAAGGCCACGCTCCTCTGATCCTTTGCATGGCACCCAAGAAAGAGAAAGTCGGGACTGCAGGCACCAATTCTAAGATATGGGAACCCTCGCTCATAGCCGCACACTTGAATCAGGTGAGCCCGGAGCCCTTTAAGTCCTCCATGCCCCGACACAGCCCGAAGCCGGGTCAGACCCCGCGCAGGCCAGGCCAGGCCGGTCCTCCTGGCCTCGGCTCCAAAAGCCACCGCAAACTCGGTCGCACTTAACCCCGCTCTTCCTGGTCGACTTTGCTAAACCACCCAGGCTCTAAAGTGTAGACCGTGCACAATAAAAGAGTACATGTTAGGAGGAGGGAGGGAAGGCAGGTGAGTGCAATTTCAAAAGGTGGAAACAGGTGCGTCCAGGGGAGGGGAGGAGGGCCCTTTTCAGCAGAGTCCAGAGGTCACTCCGCGGTCCTGTTGAGTTGTCCTCGGGGACTCTTGGCTTCCTCTTGACATCTCCTGAAGGGCAGGACTTGTCATCTCTTCTGTGGGCTGGCCCAGTTAATAAACGCCAGGGAAAACACGCCTCAGACAATCACCTATGTAAAGTGAGTCTTCTACAGGTAGAAAAGGCTGACTTTCTTAAAGTTTTAATTATATATATATATATTGTACTGGGGGTGGAACCCAGAGTCTTCCTACTCCTCCGGGCTATACTCCCAGACCTATTTTATATTTTATTTGGAAACAGGGTCTTACTAAGGTGCTGAGAGCCTCACTAAGTAGCTGAGGCTGGCTTCGAACCTGCGTGATCCTCCTGTCTCAGCCTCCCAAGCACGGGGATTACAAGCGTGCGCCACCACGCCTGGCAAGTTTTAATACATTTTGAAGGTGTAGGAGACCAGAGTAACAGGGTTGCTCATACAAGGGGTGCTGCAAAGGCACTGGGCTATCTACGGCCCACTGGCCTCATGGGATTTCCTGGTCCCCAGACCTGGAAGAGTCCCCCTCTCACCCCCACCCACCTTCAGCCAGTGAGAGCCCAGGCTTCTGCCACTTGCAGCTGGAAATCCACATGGACGCTCTGCTGCTTCTAAGTCCAGCGAAGCACTTGAGAAGAGAATGGGTGCGTTTGGAAAGTTCCCCCTCCTGTTATGAATTACTTTTTAAAAAATTGAAAAACGTTTTCCACGTTATAAGTATATATGCTGCACCAGAGAGCTAGTACTTAAAGGAAAAAATGGATTAAAGGTCGTGTACTGTGCTCATGAGAATTTTTTTTTTTATCTGTTTATCCTTATTTTCCAGTATAACTGATTTTCTCTGTGAATAGTAACCCTGTTACTATTAGTCCCGATGAAATTAGTCCCGATGAAGAATTTCACCAAAATAGCTATGATACTACAGAGGCCGGTGTGACATCATGGAATTTGGGGTCGTTTCTATAACTTTAGGAATGAAGGATGTCAACTCAGTAATTCCCAGTTACAGTCTCAAATTCTCAAAAGCTGTTTTTGAAAGCACTTTGTAAAAGCACTCCTCTCTTTTGCTTTTATAAGCCAGGACCAGCCAAAATAATTTTTCCCATTTTCTTTGAGATTATGTGGGCCAAGTTGAGCTTGGAGCACACATTTCTGCTTGAATTATAAACTGCTGAACAACGGAGTTTGATGGAGGTGCTGACACTGCATTAGCCTTAGTGTTGCAAATATGAAGCTATAATTTTCCTAGTTGACGGAAAACCTAAAGGCACTGCTTTTTTTTTTCTTATGGCTTGAAAACCTGAAATAATATTCAGCTCTCTTGATCCTACTCAAACAATATAATTTCAATAAATCTTAGGGACTAAAAGAAAGAATTTGAACTCAAGGCAATATGTAGTCTTTATTACAAAGAGAGAAGTCAATTTTCTTCATTTTTTTTTTTTTTTTGGAATACATGTTTTCTTATTGCAAGAGGAATGTAACTGCCCTCTGTAACCTTTGATTTTTTTTCTCAATTTGGTTTTGTGTCTGATACAAAAAGAAAATTTCCAGAATACCCAAATAGTTCAATGCTCAGAAAAATGCCATAACCTCAGGTGTAATAGACTCTAAATTTGGGTTAAAGATGACTATGGGTGCTAAAGTCCTTATTAATAGCATTAGCAAAGTTCTCTGCATAGAGTGTATGCTCAAAAATGTTACCATTTTAGTTCTTAGAAAAACATTTTTTCCATACAGTTTTTACTCCTGCCCAGGTATATGTGGTTGAGGACAGAAGCCAAGAAAATAATGCATCCAGTCACCCACAAGCTCGGTTTTTAGAATTAACTCATCGAGGAGGGCAGATCAGCCACAGCTTTAAACGTAGGTTTATGCTGGTCTGCATTAGTCTTTAACATGAATAAATAGGTGCATAATTTGATTTTATTAAATTTATCTTATATCACTATTTGGGCTGTCCTTTCTTGAATAATTGTCAGTTTTTAAGTATATCTTTGTTGGTTCTAAATCGTAAAATGACAACAAATAATACAAGGTCATCTATTACTATGCAGTAATTGATGAGGTCAGGAAGATGAATGTGGGCTAGGGAAATCAGGAGATAACTTTGCAAAAACTTATCTGGGCCCTAAATATTGGTAGAATTTGGACAGGTAAGATAAAGGAAAACAATTATTTTAGATAAGGAGCACAGTATATACCTTAAATAAGTTTTGCTGGTGTTACTCTGATCTAAGATACTTTTTAGTCACTTCTGATTTTTTAAATATATATTATGTATATAGCGTATTGTATATATTATACAAATATGTGTGTGTGTGCTTTTATTGGTGCATTGCAGTCTCACACCATAATGTAGTTCAGAGTGATTGGGACACATATGCACACAGTACTCACAGGTGGGTGATCTTCCCCTCCCTCCACTTCCCCAGAGAGGATATTGAGATTGGTGTATGACAGTTGATGCTGGGAGAAGAGCAATGACAATTCCTTCATGGCAATTTATTAAAAAATTCATAATTTTTCAAACTGCATAGCCATTCCTTCCAGGAGTGTACAGATTTCACAAATAATATCATCCAATAATGTCTTATGGCTTCAAAATGCCAGGCTTATATATGTTTCAATTGGAATTCTGTGTAATGGTCAAAATTTCTTTATCAATACAAGGGGAAAATATTTCATATTAGTATAGAGAATATTCACAAACCAGAGATAAAGTTTTTCTTCTTTCCTTTAAGATATTATATAATTCATGTCCCCAAATGTGTTTTCCAGAATACTAAGATTCCCTGGAAGTTTATTGGGGTTGTTTTAGGTATCTCAATAGTAGCGTTTGGTTTGGAGTTTTGTTAATTTTAATCATTAAATGCTTTCATATTTTCAGACTGATAACAGTATTTATTTTCATTTGTTCCTCAAGCCTCACTTTTATGTTATAGCAAAAAGGCAGCTGTACCTTGTGAGACTAACTATTGACATGGTCAGGTATTTAGTTTCTTACTGTGACTCACCACAGAAAACATTAGAAGCATAGTAAAACATTTGTGGCAACCCAAATGCCCCTGAACCCAGCTCAACTCATGGCTACAGTATTCATTAATTTCACTTTGTGATGATGATCTCGGGCCTCCAGTATCCAACTTCAATGGTCAGATACCCTCATTGTCATTGTCTAATGTCTATCAAGGTTTCACTCCTTCATTAAGCCTCTAACTCTTCCTTAACAAATAGAGCTACATATTTGAAATATTGGAAAACATCTGCTGTGATATATTGAAGTCCTTACTGAGACACATAGATCTTGTACCTACTTTCTACGATTAGTTCTCAGTGTATGCTTCCCTCTTTTCAAATAAGGAATAACATTTGCATACCATTAACTTCTAGAGACTGCCAAGCACACACGAGTGTGATGCATGACAGTACTGTTCTTTGCAGTAGTGCTCATTCAGAGATGGACACTCTCAGGGAGTCTAGGATTCTCAGCCCCTTTTACAAAACTAAGGACCAAAGAGTATCAAGGTCTGGCACAATGACATGTAGTGATTTGGCAAATTAAGAAATAGGCCCACCAAGCATGGTACTTGGGAGGCTGAAATAGGATTGCAGGTTCAAAACCAGCTGTGGCAACATAGCAAGACTTTCAGCAACCTAGTGAGACCCTGTTTCAAAACAAAAAATAAAAAGGGCAAGGGTTATAGCTTGGAGGTAGAATACTCCCCAGTCTAATTCCCAGTACCATAAAAGAAAAAAAATTAAACCCTAGATTTTTTTAGGAGTTCATACTTTCCCCTTAGTATAAGGGTGACAATTACAGCATTTTATGTAGACCTTCCAATTTTAAACAGCATTTTACATGTTTAATTCCTTATGTGAACCTTCAACAGTGCTATGAGGTAGGTATTATTAGAATAGAAATATTTATTGAAAGTTATTTGATTTATACTTAAACTTAAGATCAAATTTTTTAAAACCAATAAATAAATACATAAAGAGTGTTTATCTGAAATATCAAGCTTCATCGTTTTGGGGGCTACAGGGAATTGAACCCAGAAGCAGTCTACCTCCAAGCTACACAGCAGCCATTTTATTTTTTTTTCTTTTATTTTGAAACAGGATCTCATTAAGTTGCTGAGTCTATCCTCAAACTTGCAGTCGTCCTACCTCACCTTCTCAAATACTAAAATTAAAGGTGTGTGATCAGCCTTCATTTTAGATAAATCTCTTATCCTCTGACTTTTACATTTGGAGGATAGAGAGACAATAACATATACATTCAGTTCTTAGGCTTTTATCTGAGATCATCTAAATAGGATAAATAGAAATATTTGAGTTTGTAGCTCAATATTCTACCAGTAAAATATATACATTCCTGATTAGGAAAAATTATTTCCTATTTTCCAAAAGAGTATAGAAATATCATTTCTTCTGCTGCCTTGAAGTATGCCACATTCCTTGATTGTACCAGAAAAAAAAAGTACCAGAACAACAACATCAAAAAAAATCCTAATTCACTGAAGTCTCAGACTACCACCATCTCTCAAATTTCCTATGTCCGTCTCTGACACTATAATTTTCAGTCACTAAAACTCATCTGTAGGAGGCCCGGGTCACAGGACTCTGGGCCCCGGGCCGGACCATGCATAGCACGCCAGACCCCTGGAGAAACCGGGCGCAGTGAGACCCTGGGTCCCGGGCAGGGGTCGCATGGGACACACCAGTCGGGGCCCGGTCGGGGGACTCTGGGCCCTGGGCCAGACCGCGTGAAGCACGCCAGACCCCTGGAGAAACCGGGCATGGTAAGACCCTGGGTCCCAGGCAGGGATCACGTAGGGCACACCGGAACCCTGGAACAGCCAGGGCCTGGGTCACGGGACTCTGGGCCCTGGGCCGGACCGTGCATAGCATGCCAGACCCCTGGAGAAACCGGACCCAGTAAGACCCTGGGTCCCGGGCAGGGGTCGTGCGGGGCATGCCAGTCGGGTCCCGGGTCGCGGGACTCTTGGCCTTGGGCGGAGTAATGTGGAGCACGCTGGACCCATGGGGAAACCGGGCCGGATCACAGTGCTACTAAGTGCCTGATCCCACTACCTCCTCAAACCACACATACTGTCTTCTATTATTGAAAAAAAAAAGAAAAAGAAAAATATCGGAGAGGGGTTAAGAAGGCTGTGGAGAATGCCAGGATACTGGAGATGCAGACAAAACTTATCCAAATGCACTGGAACTTATGGAAAAATTCCCCGTGAAGGAGGACTGCTGTTTCTCTATATTGTTAAGAATCTTGGACATCACCTGTAAGCAGAGAGTTTAGCGGAGACCAAGGAGAAAGGTGGTGTTGAAAGCGGTCTCCGCAATGGCAGTGGAGACTTGTATTCAGGAGAAGCAGAAATCGGATCCTACCAACCTTATTTTTTTGGAGAAATTACACCAAATGTCGAATGCTACCGTCACGCATGCTTAGGAACATTGGACAACATTCAGAAAAAGAATGTTGGAAAAAGAGCTTGGGAAAGATTTGAAATGGTGGAGGCAGTGGCAATGGCAGTGGCCAGTACTCAGGGGAGGCAGAGAACTGATGCATTACACCTGGAACCTTTAAAATAATATCCCCAGAGGCAGAATGCTACCACCATGCACCCTCGAGAATGTGGGACAATTGGTTGGGCGAAGAGGGAGCTAGGTTTGGAACCTGCCGAGGGGTGAGGCCGGCGACGGACACAGCAAAGCTGGGATTGGAGCCTGCCTTGAGGCAAGGCCGGTGCTGGAGCCTCCAAGACCAGGATCAGAACCTGATGAGGGGTTAGGCCAGTGCCGGGGCCAGCAAGGCCAGGATTGGAGCCTGCCATGAGGCAAGGCTGGTGCTGGGGCCTCCGAGGCCAGGATAAGAGCCTGCCGAGGGGTTAGGCCGGTGCCAGGGCCAATGGCTGGCATTGGAGCCTGCAGTGAGGCAAGGCCAGTGCTGGGGCCCCCGAGGCTGGGATCAGAGCCTGCCAAGGGGTTAGGCCAGTGCTGGGTCTAGTGGTCAGCATCGGAGCCTTCCGTGAGGCAAGGCCGCTACTGAGGCCTCTAAGGCCAGGATCGGAGCCTGCGGAGGGGTTAGACTGATGCTGGGGCCAGCGAGGCTGGCATCGGAGCCTGCCATGAGGCAAGGCAGGTGCTGGGGCCTCCAAGGCCGAGATTGGAGCCTGCCGAGGGGTTAGGCCAGTTCCAGTGCCAGCGTGGCTGGAATCAGAGCCTGCTGTGAGGCAAGGCCGGTGCTGGGGCCTCCGAGGCCAGGATCGGAGCCTGCCGAGGGGTTAGACCAGTGCTGGGGCCAGCGAAGCTGGCATCGGAGCCTGCCGTGAGGCAAGGCCGGTGCTGGGGCCTCCGAGCCTGGGATCGGAGCCTGCTGAAGGGTTAGACCAGTGCTAGGGCCAGCGTGGCCGGGATCAGAGCTCACCGTGAGGCAAGGCCAGTGCTGGGGCCTCCGAGGCTGGGATTAGAGCCTGCCGAGGGGTTAGGCCGGTGTCGGGGCCAGTGGCCAGCATTGGAGCCTTCCGTGAGGCAAGGCCACTACTGAGGCCCCCGAGGCCATTTTGGAGCCTGCTGAGGGGTTAGGCCGGTTCTGGGGCCAGCGAGGCTAGGATTGGAGCCTGCCATGAGGCTAGGCCAGTGTTGGGGCCTCTGAAGGTGGGATCAGAGCCTGCCGAGGGGTTAGGCCAGTGCCGGGGCCAATGGCTGGCATCGGAGCCTGCCGTGAGGCAAGGCCGCTACTGGGGCCTCCAAGGCCGGGATTGGAGCCAGCTGAGGGGTTAGGCTGGTGTCGGGGCCAGCGAGACCAGAATCGGGGCCTCCCATGAGGCAAGGCCGCTGCTTGAGCCAGCGAGGTCTGGATCAGTCCACCAGGTAGCCAGGCCACTACTGGCGTCGCCAAGAGTGGGATTGGTACTTGCAACGCAGCATGCACAGAGAAATATCGCAGAAAATAAAAATCAGATGCTTCCCCTAATCAGCAAAAACTAGGAGGAAAGGGGCAACAGGAAGAGGTCAAGCTATAGAAAGGGCCCTATAGTGAAGCAACTAAGGTGATCAATCAGAGGGCCCTATAGTGAAGCAACTAAGGTGATCAATCAGAGGGTATGGAATAGGGTAGGATGGAGCCTCTTTAAGAAGCAGGAGGTACATAAACAAATGTGTCAAAGTTAATCACCAAACAAGCATGGGATCAAGGGAGGGGGAGGGAATGGGATAGGGGCTGGATGAGGGCTAATTGGATGATGTGTGCTTGTATATCCTCTCAAGTCTTGTATTCCAATGTGATATATGATTACAATGCACCAATTAAAAAAAAAGACACACACACACACACACACACACACAAAAAAAAAAAAAAAAAAAAAAAAAAACCTCATCTGTACATTACCGGTCTTGTTCTTTTCCCATATCCAGCCTGCATCTAAGTCCTCTTGATTTTTTCTTTAACATTTCTCATTTTGTCTCTTCCTCCCTAATCTCCTTTTCTTTTTTAGAGATCAAACCCTGAATCTTTAGAGACCCTTGTTTCTACTCTCTATAGAATTGCCTAATTCCTTTTGTCAAATCACCTACATTTTCTGAGTTTCTCTTTCTTAAGCACTATTTACACTATGTTAAATCCCAGCTCAAAAACTGACAGCAACCATCTATAATCACTTTCAACAAAGTAATCAGACTGCCTTCTTTGGAACTTGCTAAGATTCTATCTAGTCATCAAACTGAATTGCTACAAGCAAGGCAGTCCCCTTGTATCACTTATACCTTGGAAGGCTTGTGAGCTGCAGAAGAATGCCAGAAAGCTGCTGGGGCCAGCCAGATAGAGGTATTGAATCCTGATTCTCAGCTGTAGAACTGCTGAACTAGAGCAACTTTCATATTCTCTCTGAGCCATTCTCTCCTTTTGTCAGATGGAGATAATAATAATGTCCACTTTAAAGGCTTGCTGTTAATGTAAGATGATATTTTATGTACTTTTATAGATACATTCTAATTATATGTCACAATGAGGTTCAGAGTGATACAAACTTACATGAACACAGCAGTTATGTTTCCTTCTAGATCAGTCTGTAGCATTTGGCATCTAGTAGGCCTTCAGGAAATGAGTTTCCTCTTGCTTTCACTCATATTAGGCTCCTTGCTGGAATGGGGTTCCACCTCTCTGATCTTTATTCTGTGGATTCTTTAGGTCCTTAATAAGCATGCTTTGCAGCAAGCTTTCCTAGGACCCTAACCCATGTTTAGCCTTCACCAGGGCTCCATCTTATAATTTAGTTATACAGTTACACAGTGCCTTGAACTATCTGCTTTCATTTCATATTTTGCAGAGAAGAAACTTCTGTAAATCACTTATTATACTCTTTATATATACCCCCACCATAACGAGACTGGTTGTAGGTTCATGGTATGCATGTAAGCCATATATTAAATTAATTCACTGATTTACCTGAAACATGAAGTAACCTGCATTTTAGAAACCAAGACAGCTAGTAGAATGAGGAAATAATTTCTAAGAGAAGAGGAGAGGGCAGAAAGCATTACATAAGAGAAGCATCATAGCAGCTGTTTAAGATGGTGCTGGTTCCCTGAGAAGAGCTGCGGATGCTTCTGCTTCACTTAGCAGAGGTATCTCATCTGCCAACCGAGGCATCCAGGTTTTCTAGAACATTTAGTTTAGTTTGCAGTCTCTCCTTTAGTTGAAGAATAATATTTTTCTCTTATTAAATGCAGCTTGGTGACAATAGTTGAGCTGTGCAGCATGGAAAATAGCAACGAAAGTTCCTAGAACCTCGAACAAAGCTTATAATTCTTATAAAGGTTTGGAAAGTGGACATGGGTATATTAAGGTTAATATTATGTATATAATATCCCAGACCTCTTAAATCCACAAAGTTATAAAATCTAGAGATACTAGAATGATGATAAGCTGAATCCAAGTAGGTTTTGAAGAAAAAAAAATGTTCAGTTGAATTGAAGTGCTTGAAATCATTTTAAGTGTAGTTTATCAAAGAGGGAAATGCATTTTATTGGCTAGAACCCTTGAGCAATTTTTGAGAGGCAGTGAAGGGTTTTTCAACTTTTTTGATCTTAAACAGTAAGCTATTTCTCATGTTAATGTGTATTTAAGACTTACTGGAAATACTCATAATATGAGCTGAAGACTGATGTCTGGCAGCAAGCATATTTCTGAAATTGGGTTGGTTTTTATTACTATATTTTCTGAAATATGCTTTCATTGATATTTACAAAACAAATTGCCAGTTCACACAAAGGTTGTTTTAATAAAAGCCAATGTAAACAACTCAGTTGCTAGGAAGAATGTTAAGAGGGAAATGGACTTTTCATAACCTCACATTATAATTTCTCTCTTCTTGGACAAAAATATATTATTTGAATGAGTTTGGAACTGAAGGGAATTAGTATGTCAAAATATCCACCTCAATGTTATATGTGATCATTTTTATTGCAAGTGAAAAATATTAAACATAAGTAAAATGAAAGTATTGCCAACATGAGCCTGGCAACATTCTAGGAAAATGTTAGTTAGGAGATGGTGAATGTTGCATGGCTCAGCCCTAGCCATAGAAACCATCACTGGCTCCCAGTTCCAACAGCATAAAATTCAAGGTGTTCTGCCCAGCTTTCTCAGCCCTGCCCAGTGTGGCCTTCTCTGCCCTTTCATCTTGACCCTCCTCTACTCCAGTCCAGAGGTCTCAGTGATACCCTCAGGTATATACTGACTATATCCATGCAATGTCCTAGCCTGAAGTGTTCCCTGCCTCCACTAAACTCCTCATTAAAATCTTCCCCTATATCTTCCAGAAAACAGCTCAAAAGACACCATTATGATCCTCAATGACTATTGTCTTCTCCCTAAACTGCTACAGTGATTATTAAAGTCAATTTTTACCTACTGTGAGTTGTTGCCAAACAATTTTAATATCAATGTCATCTACTGTATCTACATCATGAGCAATGCAAATGCCTGGAAGGGAGCAAAAGTTGATTTCAAGTTTCCTTCCTCCTCGCTATAGTATCTAATAATGGTAAGCATGTAGTGGTCATTGACAAATACTGACTGGATCAAGCCCACGCAGTAATGTGTCACTGCCTTAGCCCCCTGGCCTGTTTTCACTTCAGAGCTCCAAACCTATTGGTCATGGTAATAAGTTGAAGATGACCTGAAAATCTTAACTTTTCCACCTATAAAACAAAGTGGGTAATTGTTTTAGTTTTCCCATTGCTGTGACCAAAACACCTGGCATGAACAGCATAGAGGTTTATCTGGACTCATGGTTTCAGAGGCTCAGTCCATGAACTGCCAACTCCAAGACAGACAGTGTGGCAGCCTGATGTGTGGCAAAGAGCAGCAACTCATCCCATGGCAGCCAAAAAGCAGAGCCCAAACAACAGGAAGAGGCCCGTGGCATAAATATATATAGTTGCCGAGGCCACGCCCCCAGGGATCTCTAGCCACACCCCACACCCACTAGCCACACCCCACCTGCCTAAGTTACCACCCAGTAAATCCATTCAAATTACTAATCCTTCAGTGGATTTATCCACTAATGAAATTAGAGCCCTGATTCAATGATTTCACCTCTGAATATTGTTGCATTGACAATACATGAGCTTCTCTGAGGGACATTTTATTTCTAAATCATAACATTGATCATGCCTCCCTTGAAGATATTAAAAACTTTGTTAAGAGGACCGAAAGGCAGCCAGCACATAGTAACTGAAATTTCACACATTCAGATGCAAATTCTGAATTTCCCCATCAGTCTTACTTTGCAACAAGTCTTTACCCTCTCTTTGAGAGGTGTTACCATTCACCAATACTATAACTAGGGCCCCAAACCTCACATGCATTGTCTTGTCCTCCATATCCACGTTGCACATTCAACCCTTCAGTATATCCTCGGTTGGCTCTACCTCCAAAAATGTAGCTAAGTTCTACCCTCTTAGAACCGCCCCACTGCTACACCCTAATCCAAGCCCCACAGCTGTGTCTTGCCCAAGCTACCAAATAGCTCAAGAGATTTAGAACTTTGTCTCTTACTCCCATTTGTTTGGCCTTGAAATCTAGTTTCCATAAGCAGCAGCAGTGGTTCTTGAGATATCTTTGTCCTATTTCAAATACTCTACTGTGGTCAAAAAGACTCTGTGCCCTCAGCCTCTTAGGACACTGGACTTCACCTTTTGCCTCCTGTGGTGTACCCTTGAACTCAGCCTGCCCTGGCTTTTCTGCTGATCCGTATACCCAACAGGAAGCATCTTGCCACTTGAAAATCTTTGCTCTTGCTCTGCCTGGAATAATCCTTCCTGAGATGGTCACATGAGTCATTGCCACCTGTCCTTCAGTATTACATATCATATATACTAAAAATTACTCAGACAAATATTGGATTGAACTATAATTAAAAGTAAAAACTAAACAAGTCAGAAGCAATAGATGAGAGGGATGATTAATAGTGATTCTTCAGAAGGTGAGAATACACAATAGGTGCTACCATGGCATAGACAAGACCCACAGAAGTCACAAGGCTGGGGAGCCCAGTTGTCAACAACCACAGCGGTATCTTACCATAATCAGCTTGTACTAACAAGTGTATATTACATTTTACATTCTTATTTTTATCACTTAGCACAGTTACTTTTATACCATTCACCAACCAGTATGCATTTCAGGTCTCCACCAGCTTGGTACGACCTATGCCTGCCTGCCCAGCAACTATGTATAGTACCACCTTCTCTTCTCTCTATATACCCTCTACATGACCACCCGGGTCGTCTTCCTATAACACTAATATGGCCTTGTCATTTCCTGCTTCAGTCTCAAGTCCTAGTGTTTTTCTTGGCCCTTCACAATTTCCCTGGTTCCATCCTTGCCTCCTCAGCTCTCCTCTGCCCGGAAGCTCATCTCTCCAGACAACTACACAAATCAGACCTGCTAGGCAGTTTTGTGCTTTGAGATGTACAAGACCTTTTATTTGGCATATCCTTTCTTCCCTGATGCCACTTATTGGTCCTCTTACCATTCTTAAAGTACTCCATGAAACTGACTTTCCTTTTCCTATGATCAATTTGTCATTCACCCATGAGATTTAATATAACTCGGTGACCGCAATTAACATGTTTATTAAAAGTCTTACTGGGTTTGTCTTCTTAAGTGTAAACTCCTCATGGTCAAGACGTAAAGAGTACTCTCTTTGGAACTTACTACCAGGAATACACTCAATTGGAGGAATAACAAAGCAATTGCAGTACTATTTCAAATTACCTGTACCCAAATCACCCTCCTTTATTTTTCTGCCTTCATCGTTTTTTATTTTTATTGAGGTAAGGCAAACAAATAGAACTCTTTTCTTTTTTGGTTCATTACATTCATACAACTTATTGGGGTAAAAGACTTGTGTGTACAAACATGTACTCATCGCTGATTTAACCCCTACCCAAATCCCACCCCATTCCCTCTCCGTCCCTCCCTCCCTTGCTTGGCTTAGTGATTGACTTCGATATGTTTAAGTACATTGTGAGCTTTAGAGATTTTCCTCTTCCCCCCTCCTTTCTCCTCCTTTAGGTTGTCTTGTTTGCTCCTCTTTTCTCCCTAACTCTCACATATTAGGGAAAGCATCTGATTTCTTATTTTTTGTGCCTGACTAATCTCACTTAGCATAATGTCCTCCAGTTCCATCCATTTCCCTGAAAATGATGTAATTGAGTTTTTTTTTTGATGGCTGAGTAAAATTCCATTGTGTACATATCCCACAGTTTTGTAATCCATTCATCTGTTGATGGACATCTTGGCTGGTTCCATAGTTTGGCTATGGTGAATTGTGCAGAACTCTTAAATGTACAGTCTAATGAATTTTTTAAAATACTTTATTGGTGCATTATATTCATACATCAAATTGGGGGGGGGGGCTTGGACTTGTGTGTACAGACATGTATACATCACTGATTTAACCCCTACCCAATTCCCACCCCATTCCCTTCCCATCCCTCCCTCCCTTGCTCGGCTTAGTGGTTGACTTAGATATGTTTAAGTACATTGTGTGTTTTAGAGATTTTTCTTCTTCACCCCTCCTTTCTCCTCCTTTAGGTTGTCTTGTTTGCTCCTCTATAGGATTTCCTTTTTCATCTAGAGTTCCTCCTATGACCCATTTCTTCTTAGCTCTCACATATTAGGGAAAGCATCTGATTTCTTATTTTTTGTGACTGACTAATCTCACTTAGCATAATGTCCTCCAGTTCCATCCATTTCCCTGAAAATGATGTAATTGTGTTTTTTTTATTGGCTGAATAAAATTCCATTGTGTACATATCCCAGAGTTTTGTAATCCATTCATCTGTTATGGACATCTTGGCTGGTTCCATAGTTTGGCTATGGTGAATTGTGCAGCTATGAACCTAGATATGCATGCATTAGTTTGGTAGTTTGGTTTCCTTTATTTTGGGTAGATACTCAGAAGTGGTATTGCTGGATCAAATGGTAGATTTATTCCCATTCTTCTGAGGATTCTCCATACTGTTTCCCAAAGTAGTTGCACTAATTTTCAATCCCACCAACAATGTCTTAGAGTCCCCACGTCTCCACATCCTCGCCAGCATCTGTTGTTGTTTGTGTTTTGAATGATTGCCATTCTAGTTGGAGTTAGGTGAAATCTCAGGGTAGTTTTGATTTGCATCTCTCTGATTGCCAATGATGTTGAGCATTTTTTCATGCATTTATTGGCCATTTGAATTTCTTCTTTTGTGAAATGTCTATTTAGTTTGCTTGCCCATTTTGTTATTGGATACTTTGTTTTCCTAGTGTTGAGTTTCTTGAGTTCTCTGTATATTCTAGATATTAGTCCTCTATCGGTGGTGTAGGTAGCAAAAATCTTCTCCCATTCTGTTGGCTCTCAATTGAGCTTCTTGACGGTTTCCTTTGCTGAACAGAAGCTTTTCAGTTTCATGCAATCCCATGTATTGATTCACCTTTTAATTTGTTGTGCCTGTGGGGTCTTGTGGAGAAAGTGTTTATCTGTGCCTATGTGTTGCAGTGTTGGACCTATGCCCTCTTCAAGGAGCTTCAAGGTCTCTGGTTTGATTTCCAAGTCTTTGATCCATCTTGAATTGACTCTTGTACAGCATGAGAAAGTGGGATTCATTTTTAATTTTCTGCATAGAATTAACCAGTTTTGCCAACACCATTTGTTGAAGAGGCTATCTTTTTTCTAGTGATGTTTTTGGCCCCTTTGTCAAAAATCAATTGTCTGAAAGTGTGTGGATTTGTTTCTGGGTCTTCTATTCTGCTCCATTGGTCTATGTATGTTTTTTTGCCAGTACCATGTTGTTTTTATTACAATGGCTTTGTAGTATAGTTTAAAGTCAGATATTGTGATTCCCCCTGCATAGTTTTTGTTGCTGAGAACTACTTTGGCTATTCTGGGGGTTTTGTTATTCCAGATAAATTTAAGGACTGATTTTTCTATGTCTGTGAGGAATGATCTTGGTAGTTTAATGGGCATTGTGTTAAATCTGTAGATCACTTTTGGAAGGATGGCCATTTTAATGATATTTATTCTGCCAATCCATAAACATTGATGATCTTCTTCGATTTCTTTTTTCAATGTTTTATAATTTTCATTGTAGAGATTTTTTACGTCCTTGGTTAAGTCTATTCCTAAGTATTTTATTTTTTTGTGGGAGCTCCTGAGTGGAAGTGTTTTCTGAATTTCTTTTTCAATGGATTTGTGGTTGGTGTACAGGAAAGCTTCTAATTTTTTAAGATTGATTTTGTATCCAGATACTTTGCTGAATTTTTTGATCAGTTCTATAAGCCTTTTGGTTGAATTTGTTGGGTTTTCTAAATATAGTATCATGTCATCTGCAAATAGTGAAAGTCTGAGTTCTTCTTTTCCTATTTGTACTCCTTTGATTTCCTTTTCTTGCCTTATTGCTCTTGCTAGAGTCTCTAGTACCATATTGAAGAGAAGTGGGGATAATGGACATCCTTGTCTCATTCCTGTTTTTAGGGGTAATTCTCTAAGTTTTTCCCCATTTAATATGATGTTGGTGGTGGGCTTATTGTAGATTGCCTTTATGATGTTGAGATATGTTCCTTCTATTCCAATTCTCTGCAGTGTTTTTTTTTATCATAAATGGATGTTGAATTTTATCAAATACTTTTTCAGCGTCTATTGAAATGATCATGTGATTTTTGTCTTTGATTCTGTTTATATGGTGAATTACATGGATTGATTTTCATATGTTGAACCAGCCTTGCAACCCTGGGATGAACCCTACCTGGTCATGGTGTATGGTTTTCTTTATGTTGTTTTGAATGCGTGTTGCTAGTATTTCATTTAATAGTTTTGCATCCAAGTTCATCAAAGATATAGGCCTGTAGTTTTCCTTCCTTGAACTGTCTTTATTCGGTTTGGGTATTAGTGTGATGATGGCTTCATAGAATGCATTTGGGAGAGTCCCGGTTTTTTCTATTTCACAAAATAGTTTGAGGAGTATTGGGGTTAGCTCTTCTATAAAGGTTTTATAGAATTCACTTGGGAAACCATCTGGTACTGGGCTTTTCTTTGATGGTAAGCTCTTTGTTGCTGTTTCAATTTCTTTCATTGTTATTGGTTGTTTTAAGTGTTCCATATCTTCTTGACTCAGTTTAGGAAGGTTGTATTTATCTAGGAAGTTGTCGATTTCCTCCAGATTTTCCATTTTGTTGGAGTATAGTTTTTCAAAGTAGTTTCTAAAAATCCTCTGGATCTCTACACTGTCAATAGTAATGTCTCCTTTTTCATCTCATATCTTCATAATTGAGGTTGATTCTCTCTTTTTTTTAGTTAGGTTGGCTAGTGGTTTATCTATCTTGTTTATTTTTTCGAGAAACCAGCTTTTGGTTTTGTTGATTTTCTGTATTTTTATACTATATTTCATTAATTTCTGCTCTAATTTAAATAATTTCCTGTCTTCTACTGGCTTTGGGGTTTGATTGTTCCTGCTTTTCAAGGGCTTTGAGGTGTGTCGTAGGGTTACTGATTTGAAGATTTTCTGTTTTTCTTATGTGAACACTCAGTGCTATAAATTTTCTTCTTAATACTGCCTTCAAAGTGTCCCAGAGGCTGGCATATTTCTTTTCTGCTTTTGAGAACTGTTCTGAGTCCCTGGAGGGCATGCTGAGCCCGGCCCCTGGGAGCTTTAGATGCTCCCTGCGCTGAAAAAACTGCTGAATTACACCTGGTTGGTCCGTACCTGCTCACCTCAGCTCCCTATCTCTGGAGCCTGGTGGGTTGTTGAGTGCGCTGATCTGGAGCCATCATGGGTCTGGTGAACTCGCCGCGGCCGCGGCGCCGGCAGTATGCTGCTGCTGTCGCGCCCTTGGCCTTGAGGCCTGCTTATCTCCTCTCTGGTTTTGAGCTCTCTTCTGAGTCCCCCTCCTCTCTGGAGCCTGGTGCTGCGAGGGAAGATGGCGACAGTGTGGCTCTGCCATGGCAATGTGGGCTGGTTTCTTTTCTGGTGTCTGGTTGTTCTTCTAGCCTTCTTTTTCTCTCTCTCCTTTATATTTACAGTTTTTATTTCTCTGCTGATGGTGTTTCCTGGCTATGAAAAGTGCTGATTTTGTGGTAATAGAGATTGATTGTTAGCAGGAGTTGTAAATGTCACTTTTCTCCGTCGCCATCTTCCCGGAAGTATGAATATTGATATATGTATACAATCTGTAATCCACTAGCACCATGATGAAGATATGGACCATTTCATAAAGAATCTACCTAAGATATAGAATCTACTGTAAGATTCCTTATGCCTTTTCCAGTTTATAACTATCTGCCTAAGAATTAAAACTATTGACTTTTAAGATTATCACATATTTTACCTGTTCAATGAACTCATTTTGGTCAACACAAAGCCTGTGAGATTCAAGCATGTTGTAGCACATATGCATAGCATGTTATTTTTATGCCATTTTAATACTAGTCCATCATAGGAATGCACCATGAATTTTTGATGCATTTTTCTACAGATTGACATTTGAGTCATTCTCATTTTGAGATATTACACATAATTCTGTTATAAAATGCTTGTAAATGTTTTTCTTTGAGCACACATTCATTTCTCTTAGGCAGGTACTAAAGACTAGTAATGCTAGGTCACAGGTCAGCTATAGTTTAGATTTACTAACTACTACCTTAGAATTTTCCAAGGATTGTACCAATTTGTTTTTCTTACTAATGTTGGTGAAGATGTTCACTCATCAGTCTTTTTAATTCTAGTATATTTCCCCCCTCCTAAATTTGTTGTAGTTAATCTACAACTAAAGTTTCTTTGTCTCCGTCACAAGTTAAGTTGCCATTTTGTGAATATTTACAGCCATTGGATTTTTTTTAGGTTTTTGGGTAAAACTGGCACAGCTTTTTCCAGGTATAAAGATATATATGGTATTGGAGGTTGAACCCAGGGGCATTCTACCTCTGATGCACACACCAACCTTCTTTTATTCGTTGTTTTGAAACAGGGTCTCACTAAGCTGTAGAGGACCTCGCTAAGTTACTGAAGCTGGCTGTGAACCTGTGATCCTCTAGTTTTAGCCTCCCAAGTACTGGGATTACAAGTGTGCATCACCATGCCTGGCTTGACACTCTGGTTTTTATAGATGCTTTCTCAAAGTCTTTGTGAAATCTCCTTGCCTTGCTTACCTGTGGTCTCAAAACTGTATCATCCTCACATCTCCTTAGGAAGGCAGGTGAGAAGGGGGGAGTAGAAACCAACTGGCCTGTGAGTCAGGCAAATCTTTTGCTATTTATGTCATCTTGATCAAGGATTCCTGTCACATATTTTATTTTTCTATCTTCAAAAAAAATGATAAAAATGGCAACAACAACAACAAAATCTCTAAGCACTAAACCCTGTCCTTGAAGGTTTTGCTGTGTAGTTCATTGTTTTATCTTATGTAAGAGCAGTTAATGAGCCCCACCCAAAAATGATCTTCAGGATGCCCCACTGCTTGCTAACTCTTCTCCATACAGAGCAGTGCCCAATTAACTCACCTTTGTCTTTAAGGTAGATCCTAACCATGACAAATATTTCCTCAGTTTCTATGGTAACTCAATATTTTTGGTACAGAAACTTGTTAAATGCTTTATAAATGTTTAAATAGATTATGATCCAACTTCCTCTTGTCTTCAACCCTCACTCTCATTTTTCTTTTTGCTTTTTTAATTCATTTCCTGATAAATGGGATTATAGTATGTGGCCTTGGGTGGCACACTCTAACAATGTCTCAGGCAGGATATGTTGAATAGAAATAGGAAGGAAACCTCCCAATTCCTTCCTTAGTTGAGGTTAAGAAAATTGAGTTCAACCACCTCTGTCTTCACATCAAATATTTAGGATCCTGAACAAATATAAAGATACTATTTTACTTATTATTTTAAAGCATAAAAGAGCATTAAAATGCTTATTGTTCAACTCATCAAGCATATCTTATTAATTTGGCACCAACCTAAGGAAATGTTTGTGAAAGAAAATGGTTAATTCCAGTCATATTGTCAACCTTTGTATGGAACAATTGTGGATCTATTACTTTAGGTAACAATGACTCTTTGGCCCAGTAGGATGTATTCTTTCAATTTAAAGGAATGGTAACTGTTTTGCTAGAGACATTTTTTTATTGAGTCCCTTTTTTATTCAGTAATTAAGAACATTCAAATCTAGAGACCAAATATTTAGGTCATGTGGAGCAGAATTTAGGGGGACATGAAGTCCCTTTGTGCCCTCCATAGTCCTATTTTCAGAGGACCTCAGCTTATCCTTCAGGACATAAATTTTGTAGAGTTACTTTTACTTCTTAAAGAATGGTTTTGCTGAATGTTTGTCTCAGCTTCTTAAGCCACAAATTTTCCTTGCTTTATCTGTATATTTACATCATCCCCCTCTCTAACCACTATTATTTTATAGGAGGCTGTAGTCCAGAAAAAATAAAGAGGCTAAAAGTTTCCTCTCTGTGTTGAATTTTAGCCTCCAGGAAAAGTTGTTAAAGTCTTCTAACTTAATGTGCTTAAGTGAAAGTTTATTCACATGAGCACACAATTAGAAACCAGTTGTGTTTGACATAATGAGCAATTGTGTTTGACATCATGTTTTAAATTAATCCAGTAGGAAAAATTGTTCATATTGGCTGGATTGTGGCTTCAGGTAATCAAATTCAATTGAAAAACATCATTTTCTTCCATATCAAGCTAAGGTCCTATGAACTGCTTAGAGTATATAGAAAAGAGAGGGTGCATTAGTGAAAAAGGAACAATGACACAGTATTCCTATCATCTACAACTTGATAGTATGAGACCACAGACATGACACCAGTGGTTCTAAAGTATGCTCCCGTGACCAGGAACATCCAACAGCACTTGGAAACATACAAGAAATGAAAGTTCTCAAACCTCATCCTAGATATATTGAGTTAATAACTATGATGCATGCAATGCTCTCAAAATGGAGAATGCAAAAATAAGACCACACAAGGTTCCACATACTAACCAATTCTGCCATTTTTTTCAACATGTGTTTTAAGATCTGTTTGAGTTGAAATATACATACTTAGTTCACTTTATGTCTGTCATGTTATCCATCTTTGCATCCTCCATTTTCTAGGTCAACTTTTTAGAAGATCTGGCATTGCCTGGATCATCTTTGTTTAGGTCTTGGGTTTTGCACCATAATTTGGTGATCATCTTTTCAGATATAAAAACCAGAACAGGTAGTCAGACAAAGAACTTTTTGTACTGTTTCCAGTTATTACTGAGAATATGTGAGTTGTAATTTTATTGCTAGAATATTATTATTTATTGGACATTTTATTGAACTTGGGGGCCAATTGGATAGAGTTTGTAACCAGAACACTCTTGCACCCTGTGCTAGTCAGAAGTAGTTTTGGGTATTTTGTTTCCTTTGCATTTTGTATCCTTTGTAGATGCAGAAGTTAAACTCAGTGGAATTGAAGTAAATAAATGATAAATGAGGACACTTGCACTGACTACAAGAAAATGAGGTGTTCATGTGACTTAATTAACCAAGCAGCAGCCACATGGCATGGATGGATCATTATAAAGAGAATCAGTAGGTTATTTGGTTTTCTTTGTGTAGCCAGTGCCAAGAGAAAACAAATTCATGGAGTATACCACAATGCTAAGATGAGAAATGACATATTAAATGAAGAAAGGTAACAAAACAAATAGAAAGAAGGTCTACTGTAGGGTGAGTAAAAAGCTAAGACTGAGGCTTTAAAATCTGTCCTAATTTTTAATGTGGAAGATAGTGACTCAACGTTGAGGGGACTTGTGGAAAGTCAAAGAAGGCCTCATGTTTGAGGATGAAGTTGATGAAAGTTATAGCTTTTAATAGACGATGATGAAAAGAGAGCCCCTTTCTTTGGGGAGAGTCCCTGATTCCAATTTTACATTTGTGGAGCAATTAGCAGGACTCCTCTTGGCTTTTCTTGGTCTCCTCTGTTAGAAGAATGTCTCTGATATGTAATATTTGTTTGAAAACCCAAAGAAGCTTGTTTCCTTTTGAGGTTTGCCTTACTTTTTATGTTCTGAAGTTCATTTTGGACCTCAGATTTTGCTCCAAGCAATAAAACTGGTTGGATCATACAAACATAATGGAGCTGTAATTTTAGCCAACAGTTGGGGGTGGGGAGATAGTTAAGGTGTGTAGTGGTTTCTGTGGTTTCTCTGTGGAGTAGAATTCCCTGCAAAGCTTTTCCATGTGGTGTTTTAATAGCTGTCTTAAAACTCTCTGATGCATGGAGCAAAACTGAATTAGGCTCATGTGCTAGGTTGGTGGGATGGGCCAAGGACTCTCCAAAAAAATGAAAGAAAAACAACCAAATAGCCCACGCCAGAGGCTGGAGGGGTCCAAGGAAGATCACATGGACATATCCAAATTTGAAATTATAGAAGTCATCACCTCTTGTAACCCATAATTTTACAGAACTTTCTATGGGAAATTCAAATACTTCTCTTGTCTATATTAATACCTTACTTTCCCATGGAACTTTACAACTTACAAAACAATCCTAGGTATATTTGTCCATTAAGGCCTACAATTTCTTTTGAAATCTGTATTATCAGGTGCACTTTTTAAGACATTATAAGAATTGCAAAGGTGAATCCAGGGTCATTTCGTTAAGAAACTAACAGAGGCAGAATTTGACACTATTTCAGAGACCTGCACCTTTATGCCTGAACTTCAATAATTTTATTAGTAAATCACTTTTGATATTTATGAAAATGAAGAAAAACCAGCCAGATCATATATGAATACAGAGGAAAGCTGTTTCTGGACTACTGGGTTTTCATCATTCACTATCAGACATGTGCAGTGTTGTCTAAACGTCAAGGGAATGAACTCTTTCTCTAATTCAGATGCTCCGTGATACAGAGCAGAGTTTCTTCTATAGTGCTGAGCGGGGCTGATAAAATGCCACGTACTCAGTGGACCTTCCCCTGCTAAACATGTATAAAAATTCTCATTAGTGTGTGGTTTTGGCTGCTATGTTCAAGAAACGTTTATTGGATGCTACTTGATGCCAGACACATGGGTGAAGGAGGAAGTTGTGTAGGTGGTGTACAATTCTAGGAGAACCTTTTCCATAGTCCCAGCTCACTGCCTAAAATACCACCATTAGCCAAACATTCCTTTGAATTGGCCCAGGAATTGCTAGGATTCCTTTTTGGAAATGCAGATGGCTGGAGAGAAGCATTTTAAAATGGTCCAAGGTACTAAATCTTTGGGGTACATTTACTTATCTAATTAGTGAATCAACTGTTAGGATCCTGAGTTGAATAGATAGTGCTGTGAGTACATTTTATTCTCCCCAAGAGAAGGGGCTGGTTGACTTTGAAAGGTCTACGAGGGCCCTGGAGAGATAGTATACAACTGCAGGCCAGGGAGCTTGTTTTAAATGGAGAAAGGGGTACACCTAGGATGTAATTAAAATTTAACTTTTATTCTTTTTCTGGTGTTCTTATTTTAAGAACTAAGCTTGTGTGGCATCTCTGTTTTAGGTCTAGATCCACAATATTAAACAGATTTATACTTGCAATTCAACTAGTAAACAAGTGACCCATTTTTGTGCTTTTAAGCACATAGCAGATCCCTGTCTCAAATGGAAGTTAGTTAGAGCTGCTTTCTTTCTTCAGTCTCCTAAATGATCCCCTGCCTACCACCATCCTGGGCAGCCGGTGTCGCCTCCTCTCACTGACCTCGTGGTTGGTGCGGTTGTCATTAGGCTGGTTATTATGGCCATGTCAATGTCTCTGACACGTACACAGGGCGTTTTCACATTCTCCCCACAGCTCCTGAAAACGGAACTTCAGGTGTTGTGCATTCATGATTTCAGTCCTCTCTTCCAAGGACCTCAACTATTTTAGAAACATGTCCATTAACAAGTTTATTATTATCAAAGAGGACATTATTTTACACATTGAGAGTCATTTATATTGTTGGTTTTTTAACAGTATGGCTATGGATATTCTGTTTGGTGTTATTTCTTGGCTCGCCCATCAGCTATGTCCACACTTGAATCAGTCTGTAAGGAATAATTACAAGAGCAGAAACACCACCCCTCCAAATAATAGCCAGGGTGCAGCTGTGGTGGTATTATTTATTATTATTATTATTATTATTATTATTATTATTATTATTCATAGCGCTGAACTCAGAGTGCATTCTGTAGGTTTCCTTATTCACTCTTCACAACAGTCCTCTAGAAGGAGGTATCGTCACCATCTTCATTCATACCTGAGGCTGGGGGAACTCACAGCTGGTCTACTGAGATTGGAATCCAGGCAGTCTGCCCTGTGCGCCCAGGCTCTCATTCACTATGCTCCTCCACAGGACCACTGCAGTGTGAAGGGCCTTGTCACCTGTAGACAGCGGCTGCCTCCAGATCCCTGAGTGCAAATGTCTCAGTGGGAATGTAGAGGAATGACCAGGAGGGATGGTGAGCCCTGGAGTAGGCTGCCTTGCTTCTCTCAGAGTGGTCCCTCTGACTTACCATGTCAGCTGCTTCTGTCATTATTATCATTATTATTATTATTATTATTATTATTATTGTTATTATTATTATTATTATTATTATTATTTGCAGTACTGGGGATTGAACCCAGGGGTGTTCTACCTCTGGGCTACACCCCCAGCCCTATTTTTTTTTTCTAACAGGGTCTCACTAAGTTGCTGAGGCTGTCCTTGAACCTGTGATCCTCCTGCCTCAGCCTCACAAGTACTGGGATTACAGGAGTGTACCACCATGCCCAGTTGTCAACTGCTTTTCATAGGCTGTTTTTCAATCTGAAGAATAACACTGAAGCTGGAGTTACACGTGAGGCAAGTTAGCAGACGTTTAAACACCAGTTCACACAGCACACTGATGCAGGGTGTATGTTTTGGGGTGGGGGTGGGGAGAGTGGACAAATAGATGGAGAGAATCTCCTTTGTCCCCCTCAGTATTTTCTCAGAGATAGCCCTGGCCTTTGCAATCAAAATCATCTCTGAGTGCTTGTTAAATATGCAGCTCTTCCTGGGTGGTGCTGATTGGTGCTTAATAACCTGTCTTCCAGGTAGAGAGCTCTGATTGGTAGAATTTGCCATTGCCCTAAATAGTCCCATGGCGGCTGACATGCAGTCATTAAGGCATTCTCCTTTAACAGACTTAGGAAGAGCAGCAGCACATCCCTGGATGGAAGCCTGAAGACTGGGGAAGGCTAGGCTGTTGGCAGTTTCAGGCCCACAGCCCTTCCCCGAGTTCTGGACCTAGACAGAGCACGCTACACACAGCTCAGTCCTTTCTCTCTCCTGTCCCCACCACACTCTGGTATTCTTCCACCATAAATGAAGCTCATGAGAATGCCAAAGGTACCTTGAAGAGAAAGGAATCACAGAAGTCATGGCCGAGCACTAGCCAGTAGAAGGGAAGAGGGAGCAGGTCATCAAAGCCTGGTTTGATGGGAGACAGGAGAGTGGGAAAAAGGAGAAAGGAGGGAGTGGCCCTGTAGTGACGCTGTGTGTGAGTCTCGCTCTCCTACCTGGACCAGCCACCTCCTTTCCTTCTTTCCCATCTGATTGCTTGTCTGAGAAACTCTGGAAAACTTGTCTAAGTAAAAGATTGATTACAGTATCCAGTTTCCCAAATCCTTGACCCTGGTGTGAATCTTGACTGGTCAGATACAGTGTGCTCCCCTGCTAAAATAAATAAATAAATAAATAAATAAATAAATAAATAAATAAATAAATAAACAAACTGTGCTCAGTGCCCTGACCGGCTCCAGGCTAGTGTTAGGGATCCTGATGAACAGAATCTTCAGTGTCCAAGTGCACTCTGAGACCTGAAGATGCCAGTCGCCAGGCCTTCCCGTACAGAGCCCTACTCTGTGTCCTGGTCAGTCACGGCTGTGTGTCACAAGGTACAGAAGCAAAGAAAATGTAATCGCTGACCTAAGAGCTTACAATCTTGTTGAAAAAGTGTAACAGCCACAAGAACCAATCCTAAATAAGAATTACTTTTAACAGCATGATTATAATAGATTAAACCAATTTTTATGATAAGTTCTGGGGAATTTATAATTAGAATCCATAACAAGTACTGTTTAACAAAGGGTATTAGAAAGTGCACATCTCTATGCTCCCTCTCTCTCTCTCTCTCTCTCTCCCTCTCCCTCTCCCTCTCCCTCTCCCTCTCTCTCTCTCTCTCTTTCCCTCCCACCCTCCCTCCCCTCTAGCTATCTTTTTCTGTGGTACTGGGGGTTGAATACAGGAGCATTCTAACTCCAAGCCTCAACCCCAGCCCTGTTTTATTATTTTTTTTAATTTTGAAACAGTGTCTCACAAAATTGCTGAGGGTCTTGCTAAATTGCTGAGGCTAATCTGGAACCTGGGAGCCTCCTCTCTCAACCTCTGGAGTACCAGGATTACACTGTGCAGCACCACACCTAGCTATTGTTCTTCATTATATGACAACATGTGCCCTTAATGTAGCTAATATTTTCAGCTTAGTTTAAATGAGACTCCTTTTATAACAGATACAACTGTAGCAGCCAGTTCTATGTAATAAAAATATTTCTTCTGCTGGCCAGAAGCCCATGCTAACACTCCTTTGCTGATGGAGATCCAAGCCTCTTTTGGAAGGAAAAACCCAGTATGAGAAAGACATTCACAAATCCCTATCCATTTGGCAGTAAATCTACTTAACAAAAAGGTTATCCTTTCAGTAGAGTATTGACATGCAGGGCAGGTTTGCATATCTGCACAGTGTTAAATGGCTCTTAAGAAAACCCAACTTCTTAAGTGTCACATGGATTTTACTTGAGGCTTTTACACACCTTGTCCTAATGAAGGTGCTCCTCAGCCCCGGGGCCAGAGCCTGGCAGAGGCCTGTGGGACTCTCCTCTCAGCCCTCAGGCCACAGGGCCTGCCAGGCAGCAGAAAAGAGCATGCGTACCCTGCCGTCCCCATTTCCTCTATGGGCCGATTACTTGTGCTAACAGAAGGAAGCGATCACAACCCCATTGTCCAAAAGCAACTTTTCACTTGTTTTTGAAAGGGTTTCTGTAATTACATTAGAATATGGAATGTCGAAGTAAAATTTAGAGAATTTGCAAGATATGAAAGAAAAATAATTCTCAATCTCCCTTGTGTCTCTGGGACAGGAGGTTTGTGTGAGAGGGCCAGGTTCTCTGCTTTTACGCCAATACTTGCTTGCCTTAGGAGACAACTATGGAAGTGTTTGGGTTAAGACGCCCTCCTGCCAGGCTTCAAATTAGGTGAGACTGGTAAAGCAAATAAAAGGTAATGGATTGTGTCCATACATGACTTCATTCCACCCTTCAAATGACTTTATCAATAACTCCAAGGGGCAAGACTCGGCAGTAATCGTGTGAGATACATGCCTCCCAGTTATAGAGGACCGACTCTATTTCCTAAGTTGTTTGAAGTAGGTCAGACTAAAACCCTCTTCCTTTACCACTGACTACACCCAGTGCAGTTTCTTTTCACAGGTGCGTTTCTTAGGCTCACGCACACGGTGCTTTCATTTCTCCTCCCCAAGGTCAGCACTGATTTCCTCTGCGCTCAATTCTCTTTCTAGCTTTAAGTTTAAGGACTCTTAAATTGTGTGTTGGGGCTAGGCGTGGTGGCACACACTTGTACTCGCAGCATTTGGAAGGCTGCGACAGGAAGATCGAGGTTGGTGGACAGCCTCAGCTATTGAGGCCCTTTGCAACTCAGTGAGACTCTGTTTCAAAATAAAGAATAAAAAATAGGGGTGGGGTGTAGCTCAGAAGTAGAATACCCCTAGATTACATCCTCACTACCACAAAAAAAAGTGTGTGTGCTGGGATGATATGCATGGAGGGGTGTTTTTAAACAATACTTTACTGAATCTAATTTGTCTGCTTTTTCCCAAAGCAATTTCCTATTTTTACAACTGTTATCATTTGGTAGGAACTTGGAACCTATAGTTAATCTGGGACAGTAAAAGAAGGATTCAAAGATTATGTTTGCAAAGCATCATTTATTAAGCAATTCTTTCTAATTAGACCAGGGAAATGACTTGTTCTTCCTTAGAGGAGCCAGACGTGTTCCCTGGCACGTGGCTGCCCCCTGCTGCACACTGCAGTGCCTGCCTCCTTCCCTGCAGGTGTTCTCAGTTGGCATCATTCTTGTTTTTACCTGTCTAGTTCATGGGAACTTGGGGTCTGGAGAGGTGCTCAAGACCAAACTGTAACCATGACAAACTCCTCCATGAATTCTGTTTTGCCAAATATACCCAATTTCGGGAGCAAGGGTATTGTGGACAAGAAAGTGTGGATGGGTAACAGGGCCCTCTCTGGACTCTTTGGCATCCTTCACAGGTAGACATGTGGCCAGTGGATGTCATAGAAAGCTCTGAGAAAATCTGGACCTGCTCCAGCTCAGGAGAATTGTTTCAAGATGGCCTTGGGAGGGGGGGGGCTCTACAACCTTCAGTTCAGTGCCAGGAATTGGAGGAACAATCAATCTTGTTTTAAAATGCATCTTGAAATGAATAAACAAGAGCACTGGGCTTCTTAAGAAAGAACCTTGAGACATTCTTTAACCTCTGATCCTTCAAAAGTTATAATGTTTTAAGGACTTAATCTACTTTTGAAGACTCAACATATTTTTTAACAGGTACTATACATCTTCATCTATTAGTAATATAGGATAGTGATAATATGGCTGAAGTCTATTAGATACAAGTTAAGGATTATAGAAAGGCATTCTTAGCCAGATGCAGTGGAATACACCTGTCATCCCAGTACTTAGTCTGAGACAGAAGAATCACAGTTTCGAGGCCAGCCTCAGCAAGTTAGAGAGACCCTCAGTGACTTAATGGGACCCTGATTTAAAATAAAAATAAAATAGTGATGGAATATAGCTCAGAGGCAAAATGCATCTGAATTAAATACCCAGTGCCTAAAAAAAATAAAAAGGAAAGGAAAAAAGGGAAGAAGGAAGGAAGGAAGAAAGGCAGGCAGGTAAGCAAAAGATAAAGGAAGAAAAGGCATTCTGATTCCATGACTTACTCTCAAAACTGTCCTGAAATGATCACAGAGTTTTAAACCTTGTATATAGTATCCATAAGATGCTACTTAGATGACCTTGAAGAAGTTGGTTTATTTAAATATTCATCCAGCCTGTTTTTTCCATCTATGAAAAATCAGTGCACCTATTTCGTGAGGTTACTTAGGGATTTGAGGATATAACAGATGCCAGGCTCATAGCAGTAGTTGTTAGTCATTGTCTTCATTATCTTTCCCTTCCTCCTCCTCCTCTTTCCCCTCCTCTTCCTTCTCCTCCTCTTCCTGCTCCTCCTCCTCCTCCTCCATTCTTTTTTTTTTTTCCTTGTCTGAAATAGTTGGGTATGTGGCAGTCTACACTGCCCTCTTTCTGAATTGTTTAAAAAGCCAAAGGGCAGCCTTTTCTTATCACCGTTAGTTTTCAATATTGACAGAGAAACTTGAGTGAGGAATGGGCTAAGGGGATAAAGGAGGTCATTAAATTGTTTAGCAATGGAGAGTGTAACTGCCAAGAACTTACGGTATCGCCTGTCCAGGAACCATGTGTACTGTACTGTGGGAAGGAAAGGGGTTCCCTCCTTCAATGATGTCTAGAGATGTCACTTTGACAAGGGAGCAGATGATAGATCCGAAGGCAGTGGGATCACAGACATTTTTATAAATAATATATTAGAAACATCATACTTACCTTCCAGAACCAGAATATTTAAAAGACAGACACTTGTCATCCTATGGCAAATTAAAAGACCAAAAAAAATCTTAAACTAAACAATAGAGTTTAAGAAGTATGGAGTCACACCTGGCTGCATGCACAAATGTGTACCCAACACACACTTTGTAAGTAAAATAGCCATTTTATGCTTTCACATGTGGTTCTGTTTTGGTGATAGCACTGAAAACTACATGGGTCTTGTTAGGTAATGGGTTTCCATGGAGAAAACCAAGAAGCATTTATGGACAATCAGTGTCTGGTGGTGAGAAGGCATTTGCACTAGGTCTTTTCTCCCACCTAGATAGAACCTCGTTCTGTCAAAGGCCTGATTACGAGCTGGACTGAAACCAGAGGGAACAACACAGAATTATGCATTTCACTAAATTTATGTGACCTTTTCAAATCTTTTTAGACATTGCTTTGGCATCCACCAAGAATAAGCTTTAAATATGATCTGTAGTGGTGTCAGAGGGAAGCTTAGCTGTTGTCCTCATCCAAACCTTCTATTTTATTTGTTTAAATGGGGGAAACCAAGGCCCAGAGAGATCATGTGACTATGGCCTGCCCTTCCTTATTATGATCTTTCTTTCTTTCCAAATGTCTACGTCATGTATGCTCCATCTCCCCATAAGATTGACATCGTCTAAAAGCATAAGTAGGCCTCCTTTTCACACCACACAATGGATAGTTCACCGAATTCAGTCTCAATATTATAATAATGTCTGTTGGGAATTGCTTCTTCCCAACAGACATTGTAATTATAATAAACACAGAGCAAAGAATTACTGCATGAGATCATTGTCTTTAGCAACTTATTTCTTGAAATTGTTTGATGCGAAATTTCATGTCCAAGTCTAATATTTTGGCTTTTTTCTTAGAAGTGGAAAGAACCCCCTTTGCGAATTAGCAATAATATTCTTGTGTTACATTTGGAGGAAAATCTGTGTTCCAGTTCTCATTTGGCAACTCATCCAACATTACCCAGCAGTTAACAATTATTATTTGAGCGCCTTCTATATTCCTAGTCCTATTTGGTTCTTAGGATGAACCAGGGAACAAAACAGATTCCTGCTTTTAAGACTAAATCTTAATACTTATTTGTGACATAGGAAGGAACTATTGATTTCCAGCACTAGATTATTCTTGGAACGCATTCTTATAAAACTGACACTTAAAAAAATTCTTCCTAAAAAAAAAAAAAAAAAAAAAAAAACGATTTGGTTTGTCAAGAACACTATTTTTGGTCTAGTTGCATGAAACTTGGCCCAATACTGCCGCTTTGTGGCCACTTCAGTCAGATACCCACACACACCACCTTGTCTTTAAGGTAAGATTTATAGGAAAAGTATCTTGTGTTTCAGCAGAAACCTTTAACACAAAATTACCCAGTCGGCAACATTTAGCCTCTAATTCTGTCTGATTCTGTAACAGAACGATTGGAAGGCCTCCATCGCTTTTGTGGTTGGGAACCAGATTGAGGACAACCTTCTCATTGGAGCCCTCAGCCTCGCGGTCCAGGTCCCTCAGAGGAAACTCTTCAGCATAGTATCATGGCAAGACATTCTCCACCAGGTACATGGCTCTTTCTACCTCAACACCAATATCCCCCACAAACCAAAGGCCTTTTGACTAAAATAACAGGTTAAAATTACAAAATAAATCCAATGATCAAATTCTCGAACCATTTTGGAAATGTTGATGAATTATTTTCAATAAATATCCAGCTAGAATAGATTCACATTGTTTAATCTGGAAGAAGTCATTTTCTTTTCTTTTCTTTTCTTTTTTTTTTTTCTTTTTCTTTTTTTTTTTTTTGCTCATTAATGTCACCCATCAATACTCATTCATTTGGAAAGATTTCTGAGGTCATGCCAGGCACCCTGTGAGGAATTATTTAATAAAAGATTGAATAATAACAAAAGACTAGACTAAATAAGGTTCCTGGGAAGTATATACCTAATTGGAAAATTAGGTCTACAGTGCATCACAGCTGTCAGAGGTCAGAGGAGAATAATAATAGAGTCTGTCAGGTGACATATGCCCACACAATCACTGACAGCTTACCTAGGTAGCTCTAAGTATCCCAATTAATTGATTAGTACATCCTATCTGCCGAATTCCCCAACTGCTTAAGTCACCAGGGTATTTGAAAGTTACTTTAGTATTTGGTAAGTCAGCCTCTCTTTTTCATTATGAATAAATTTAACTTTCTTACAGATTAATGAAGTACATGCACTTCTTGAAAGTATTTTACCTAAAAGAGGCAAAAAACTTGCAGGGACTAATGCTCCATTATTTTATGAGGTAGGTAAAAATGTGCATCAACATTTTTAGTAATTTTTAGAAAATGAGAATTGAAGCAGTAACATGATACACTTTTATGTGCTTACTTCATTTTAATATACTTTTATTGGTACAATGTAGTTAGATAACATGAGTGAGGTTCAAAGTGATACGAGCGTACACGCACACAGAACTTTGTGTGTTTAATTCAATTTTTAAGCTAATTTTCTGCTCCTCACTGAGGATATTCATTCCCATTGGTGGAGACACACACACACACACACACACACACACACACACACGCATACACATCTGCCTACTTTTAAACGAAAATTATCCTTTTGAATAAAATGATACCAGATTGTTTATATCATCACCGCATTCAATTAAAAATAGAAGTTAGAAACTGTTACATACAAAAGTGTGGTTCATACTTTTTTACGATAATTACTAAGTATGTGATGGTATTAATGGGAGTTATTATTAGGGTACCCCAAAGTGTTGGTTTCACCAAAGGAACATGAGAGTGTTTCTTGTATAAGACAGAGCCTCAGCTGTAATGATTTTCTGTCAGTTTGTGAATTATGTGCACACTTTACAATCGTGTGTGTGTGTGTGTGTGTGTTACTGGGGATTGAATTTGGGAGCATTCTAACCTCCAAGCTACATTCCCAGTCCTATCTTATGTTTATTTTGAAATAGAGTCTGGCTAGGTTGGGTTGTTAAGAGTCTCACTACTTGCTAAGGCTGTCCTTGAACCTGTAATTCTCCTGTCTCAGCCTCCCAAGTCCTGGGATTACAAGCATGGGTCACCATACCCGGATGCATCCTAATTTAATCAATGTGAAAACAGAGTTTCTTTAGATTTACATTGTCCATTTCTAGCAGTTGCTGGATACCAAAGTCTGGCTTGTGCAAAGGACTTCAAACTCACATTCAGTACAGGATTTCTCACCCAGCTTTGTCGATATCTAACTTGCAGTTTACAAGAAACTATAAAAATTGAGTGATTGATTAATTAGAATATCACAATTTGTCAAGCACTGTTTTATGGCTCTGGGGACCTGAATCATAAAAGTTTTTGGATCTTTCTGAGTCAACTTTGCACTTTCTTTCATTGACGTCTAGTAAAGCATTTAATGTGCCTCAGCTCTGGGAGGATTCTGTAGTGATCTCTTTAGCATCGCTCCAGCCCTATCTGAAGGAGTTTCATTGGATTTGTTCACACTTGACAGTACTGTGAATTTTATGGCATTAACTCTTGCTGTACTGCTCTCAGCACCATGCAAACTTACTCTGCACCACTGGAGTTGAGCAACATACTTTCGATCTTTTGCCATGATGTTCTGAAAGTGTGCACTTCAGTTGAAACATATTGTGATACCTGGACTTAAAGTATTGGAATTTTTCTTCTGAAGTGACCATAGAAATTCTTGTTCAATTCTCAGGCCTGGGATCAATTAGCCCCCCAAAGAATTCTTTCTTCTTCAAAGATGCTCAGTAAAAATCAGAGATGATAACAGGCTCGTTTTGACGTCTAATCTGGACAGGCATTTGGGCTTGGATGTGGGCTAGCACGATGCTGCAAACCCAGAGTTCAGTTAGAAAGCCATTTTTTCCCATTCCTCTCCAACATGTGCGGGGACTCCTGGTTGCTTATTTTTCACTCTGGGGAGGTCCCTTGAACATCTGGCTCTCCCACATTCTTCCAGTGGAGCATTTGGCCACTAAACCTCCCACACCCGCTCACACACCCTTTTCTGAATGGTTCCAGAAGGAAAGGAAAGCAGGGTGGAGCACCACTGCGATGGGATTGTGGGTGTACCAGACACTCATTAACATCAATCGCTGAAGCAAAAATGATAACGCAAAACCGATGGCATAGGCTCCTGGTCAGCATCAGACGAGCACGGATCGCACATCTGGAGAAGAGGAGCATGTTCCCGGGCTCCGTTCCTCCATACTGGGACCTTTGCAGGAACTCCATCACTTGGTACCTAATCCCAAGTGGATTTGCATGGTACCGGTAATGCTCACAGAGCACCAAGCTAGTTGGGATTGGTGGCCACAGACAAGAAGACCCAAGAGCCAGGATCTTTTGGAACTTCTGAACCTCCAAGCCATGTGCACAGCCTTCTCATGAGTCTATTTCTATTCAAAGTCTTGCATGGCCTTTAGCCAACCAGCACACCTGGCACAGGTACATGCCTTAGAAGCCTATTTGGGAAATCTTACATTTTCCTTCTCAAGGAAACTCTACCATAGGGGCAAAGAGAAAATCTAACACAAATTGCTTGTTATGTGGAGATTTATGGAGTCCTGTTTCATTTTTGACCTCTGTTTGGGGAGAGATTACTCAGAATATTGTACTCAGAATGTTGTAAGGGCCATGCACTTGCATGCTTATATTTACTTCTGCTTGTAGGATGCTCTTGTTGGCTTTAAATCAGAGCCTGGTTGTTCTTACTTTAAACACAATTAACCAACTTGGCTTCCACGTTTCCCAGCCTGTGGTTGATTAGGAACCGCCAATTAAAAGGAGACTTTGCTGCAGTGCAGTGCATCCATGAGTAGTAAAATAATGTCAGAACCACCACATTCCATGTTTCCAGTGATGGCTGGAACAGTGTGGGCCAGCAAAGACCGCATTCCTAAGCAGTTCGCTAAAGGTTTCATTTGGATGGCTTGGTGTCGCGTATACACAGCCTCATTTGAAATTGGGTAATTTCCCCTGAAACCTTAGAATTTCATCTAGCCATGATATTGTATATACAAGAGATTCTGGCTTTATAAACCACAGTTCTTTGAAAACCTGCTTAGGTTTGTGCTAATGCAATTCCACAGAGACACCGAGGCATCTCATTGCCTCATTCACCTCCTCTTTTTGGAAATGTTTTTCTCTAGCAGGAACTACTCTGAGGGATTGGGTAGTAATGGGAAGAGAATATAAATGGGTATACTGATGTTTCATATTGACCCATTTCACCAAAGATGAACAAGTACATTCTAGCTCAAGCACTATCTGTACAATGGAAAGAGAGGAGGAAATATGACTATGTTAAAGACTTGAACTTTAAGAAACTCAAGAATTAGAGACAAAACAGAAAAAGCTATATGCACACAATCCTGGTACATAGTATTTGCTAAATTTTTGTTGAATGAGTGAATAACTCAATGCAAAACTAGTGAAATACCTGAGGGCCAGCAAAGCATTGGGGGAAATTTAAAGGAAAGTAAAATTGTTTTCTGGGCATGGTGGAAGGAAGGCTGGGATACAGAGTTTTCATGGAGAAGATGGCATTTCAAGGGTAAAGAAAGGGGCCTGATAATTTTGATCTTTTAAAAATATTGTCCCCACTAGCCCATATCACAAATCTAAAGGTAAATATAAAGACGCCAATTTTATACGTAGGGGAATGGAGGCACAGAGAAGGTAGGAGGTTTTCTAATTCAAATTTTTTTGTGGTACTGGGGATAGAACCCAGGGGCATTCTACCTCTGAGCTACACCCCCAGCCCTATTTTTTATTCTTTGTTTTTGAAACAGAGTCTCGCTGGGTTGCGAAGGGCCTCACTAGTAGCTGAGGCTGTCTGCGAACCACGATCCTCCTGTCTCAGCCTCCCAAATGCTGAGATGACAAGCATATGCCACAATGCCCAGCTTCTAACTAGAAATTATTAAAATAGAGATTAAAAGAACCTAAACACATAATCTCAAGTTTGTCTACTTTTCCACAACCCCAGCACTCTTCACCATCTCAAAGCTGTCCGCCCTGGACAGGTAGATTTTGACATTCAAGTGTAGGAAAGGGTATTCTAAGAAAAAGGAGCAGATCAAGTAAAGTCCTGGGACAGGAGAAGATGGAATGAGTATGTACTAAATTCTGAGGCCTACCTGGCCTCAACCCACCTATGGACGGAAGCTCATTTCCAAGTAGGGGGCACAAAGGCCAGAAAATGGGGAGAAGCATGGAGTGGAGCCTGAAAATCTCTAGCCCCAGTACCTCTGATGTCACCTGGGTTGAAGAAGCGAGCATCTGACCCACTAGGAGCTTATTCTTTCTAATTTAAATTTCAAAATCACAATGTCAAGGCTGAACTTTGCACACCCAGCTTAGAACGTTCACCTACTACGCATCAGATTTCACCACAGGTGGGAGAATTGTGGGATCTGTGGTATGCTGAGATATCTCATCAGGACATTCCAGTTGGTTCTGAGTGACCTTTAACATTTCTATAAAGAAAAAGGAATTTTATACCATAGTCCATGGCTAACTTATTTTTAAAAGAGTCAGTTCTCAAAGTTTTGATAGAATAAAGAACTTGGACAAAGAAATTATGCAATATGCTACAATTTACAAATACAAATGATTATTAATTTTCCTGTTTATTCATATCAGCAAAAATAGGAACTTACATTTCAATGATTATGTCTTGATAAAATCATTCCTATTGCAACTGGGAGACCACTAAATATGAAAAGACTTTTCCATTATGAGATTTGAAAAAATAGACCAAATGGTTCTTTAAAAGATACAGGGAGCACACGAATCCCAGTCTTATTCATTTCATCATATTCTAAGACACTTTGCAGTGTTTCGTATTTGTATGCCTAGATGTATTCATTTCGTTTTTTTAGTTCCCAGTTCCTGGCTATCCAGACATATTTTCCCAACATGTACTGCTAATAACTCACAAGAACACCGATTTAATTATAGTCTAGTTTGCGGCTCGTTTCCAGTTTCCTAATATGAAGCTCATTTCTTAAACAGTGCCTCAAATTAACAGTCTACTCAATAAAATAGTAAGCCCCGATTTTCGAGGGTGGCCCTTGTCAAAATGAAAAATGGAAAACTCATACTTCAGAGATAGGAACAAATAATATGTGAAAACATTTAAGAGGTTTGAAGTTATTAAAATGGCAGATCTATGGGGACCAGAAAGAGCAGCATGTCATGGAAGAAAGGAAGGAGAAGGGAGACAGGAAGCGTTCTCTGGCCTTTTCAATCCTGCATTTTAAAACAAAACAAAAAAATTCTGGAAGAACTGGAAGGTAGCCAACCTAATGCCGTTATTTCATGGAGCTTAGGGACACACCAGGAAATTACAGGCCAGTTAGTTTAACTTCACTTGTAGGGAAAGTATTAAAAACTGCTGCAGGAGATCAAGTGAAAGGATGCTTAGAAAAGCACAGCTTGATTAAGGCAAGCCTGGCCAACGTGGTTTTCGGAAAGGGAAGGTCATGTCTTAGGAACTTGTTGAAATTCTTTGAAGCTATTATGGACAGCGCAGTCTTCAAAGACTACAGCGAGGTCCAGAGAGTCTGAGTATCTTTTCTGTTGCACATCAGTCCTTCAGGGATGGCCAGGGGACATGGCCCACATTGGGGTCTTGGCCCTCCAGGTTTGGAAACCGCTATCAAAATAGCAGAAAATAACCTCCCATGGAACATTTTTAAAGCTGGAACCAATTAATACAACCTGATATTTATAAATGTAAAGTAACGAGCCTTGGAACACAATTTAGGAATATTGAGCTGTAACAAAGAAGTGCTACTCTGGGACTATAAAAACAATCTAGGAGTTATTGTGCCAAAATATGGGCTTTGGAGGCTGTTTTCACCCAAAGAAGGGGAGATGCAGGGAAATAACCATGCTAGACAATGTTATAAAGAAAGGGGTTACGAAGAGCCCCAACTAAGTGAATTTTGTCAAGTTGGGAGAAAGCACAGTCAGATTCGTTAACAACCTAAGCCTCCAAGTCCTGGAGGAGGCTGGAAGAGGCCAGCAGAGAAAGTCAGCCCCAGCTAGTCAGAAAGGGGCACCAGGTCAGCACTCCACTGCTTTAGGAATGGGCTCCCAGGGCACAAGTATGTTTGCCTCTCGGATGGGTAACCCAGATCTCTATTTTCAAAGAAAAGTACAATTCTAACAAAGGCATTAAAAAAAAAAATCTCACTCACATCCCAGCTCTTTCTACCCTGGGGCGTGGGCAGCTGACCAAGTGCACATGATAAATAGTCTGCAGTTCAGGGAGGGGTTGAGGGGTAGACACAGGAGGTGTGGTGTCTGATGCCAAGGAGACTGGGATTCAGCCGCAGGAAACTCACAGCACACAGGGGCTGGGTTCCTGAGTAGAATGTTTGGGCAGTGGGCAAGGCAGGAATCCAGTCAAGAATTCAAGGACATATCAGTGGAGGACCAGCCACAAGAGTAAACAAGGTTCAGCTCATGAAGTGTGACCACCACAGCTTCTCCTCCAGGTCCTGGCCTCTCTTAATACTCTATACCCACCATGATCAGAAGGATGCTGGGGAAGGAGTAAAAAAAAACACTATCGTTTTATTCCTGTAGTTAAGACTGTGAATAATGCATGTTTACATGCAGTGACAATATCAATTACTATTTACCGAACACTTTGTTTATTCCAAGTCTTGAGCGGTGGATATACATACTTATGCATATAGATGTATATGTGACATAAATATGCTAATTGGATCTTCTTCTCAGTCTGCTAGGAGGCACTGAGACACGATGGACCTGGAGCTCAGACAGGCTGAGTAACTCATGGACTCACACATCTCTCTTCCTTCTACTTGCATCACACACACATTGAGGATAAATAATTTACATCCTAGAAGTTGTTGTGGTTTAACGTGTCTCAAACAAGTTACTGCTGCTAACTAGAATTAAGCTTTAAGTCTCCCAGGAGAACCATGATATGCTTCTTTCTTTTACTTCAACTCAAGTTGAAGTAAAAAGCCAAGAAGGCTCCTCTGTGGACCCTGAAGGGACCAGGTCATTGCAGTTGGTATTTTTGAGCCACTTTGATGAGTGGCTTTGGCCCATATGTTTGGGTCAGTGTTTGAGTAAGGGGAGAAAAAAAAGTTTAGTCAATGGTCAAATGGAATTTACACTATTCTGTGATACTAGATTTTATGAACATGATGAAGAAAATGCACATCCTTTTTCTTTGTTGAGTCACATAGGGGATATGACTTAACACCCTAAAAATAAAAGCATAATTAACCACTATCTCATTAAATATCCTCTCTCTCTCTCTCTCTCTCTCTCTCTCTCTCTCTCTCTCTCTCTCCCTCCCTCCCTCCCTCCCTCTCTCCCTCCCTCCCTCTTTCTCTGCTGGGGAATCAAATCCAGCCTTCACACATGGTAGGCAAGTACTATAGCACCAATTATATCCCCGACCCTCCCATTAAATCTTCATGTGAATAGAGGAAAATAGCTACTTGGGAGTCTGAGACAGGGAGAGCGCATGTTTGAAGCCAGCCTCGGCAATCTAGTTAGATCCTCAGCAACTCTGTGAGACCTTGTTTCCAAATAAAAAATAAAATAAGGCTGGGGGTATAGCTTGGAGGTAGAATGCCTCTGGGTTCAATCCCCAATCGCAAGTACCAAAAAAAAAAAAAAAAAGAAAAAAGAAAAAGAATACCTAGCTTTATCTCCATAGTATAAATGGAGAAATGGAAACCCAAGAAATGTGAATGATTTGTTTATAGTCACCAGTGAAATCAGTGTTAATTCTCCTAATAGCTGAAGACTTGCTTTACTCTAACCCTCGCAAAAGGCAGGTCACATTCGTTTAAAAGTTCTTGTTCTTTCATTCATTTATCACAAGATTATTTGTGTGTGTGTGTGTGTGTGTGTGTGTGTGTGTGTGTGTATTTTGGTGGGAATAATACTGGAGATTGAAGCTAGGGGCATTGTCCCTCTGAGCTATACCCCCAGTGCTTTTTATTTGTTATTTTTAAACAGGGTCTCACTGAGTTGCTGAGGCTGCCATACTCCTACCTCAACTTTTTTTCTTTTGTTTTTGTTTTTGTTTTTGTTTTTGGTGGTACTGAGGGTGGAACCTGGAGGCTTTCTACCTCTGGGCTATACTCCCAGACCTATTTTATATTTTATTTGGAAACAGGGTCTCACTAAGTTGCTGAGAGCCTCACTAAGTAGCTGAGGCTGGCTTTGAACCTGTGTGATCCTCCTGTCTCAGCTTCCCAAGTGCTGGGATTACAAGCATGTGCCCCCATGCCCGGCTTCAACTTTTCAAGTACTGGGGCTATAGGTATCCACCACCATGCCTAGCCCCACAAAATTATTTTGGGAGTGTTTTGAATAAAATGTTTTACTTCATTAAATATATACTTATTTCAACATGCATCTAAAAATAAAAGTATACTAATTTGTAACTTTTCTAATTCTATATCTTGAAACAGGCATACATTATTTTCTTAGACTTTGTTTATAATCAACTTATACAAAAATATTAGATTCATAGTGCAGGTGATACACAATTTTAGCCAACTCATCAAATGACACTCAGTGACTAAGGCTTAAAATATGTTTAATTTTCATGAACTCCATAAATATTTGATGATCTATTAAATACCAATTCAATTTATTCACCAAGATTTATCTTGGTGAATAAAACAGATATAACCCTCTACCCTCACGGAGTTTACATTTGAATGGAGAAGGCAGGCACCAAGCAGAAATCAAACAAGCAAAAAGAAAAGAATCAAACAAGCAATATAAAAAATGCTTATATAACTGTAAATTGCTGTAATCAGTTTAGAGAGAATTACAGGAGAAAATACTGTAGACAAAGGAGTATTGGCATATTATGTTATTCTATTTAACATATTGCTGTATTAAGATATTTGCGGCCAGGGACTTTATAAAGTTTATTTGACTCCTGCCTGGTGGCTGGAGGCTCCAAACAGCCTGGTGCAGGCAGTTATCCTGGCGAGAGACCACACCACAAGACAGCAGGAGATGCGGGTCAGTCCCTCTTAAAGAGCTGAGCACCTCCCAAAGATCCACCTCTGGAAGGTTCCACCACCTCTCAGCATTGCCCCACTGAGACTAAGCTTCCAGTACATGGACTTTGGAGGCAAACTGTATCTAAACCATAGCGGGACGAACTACATGAAACATCCAAATGAAAAGAGGAAAGAATGTGTGTGGGGGGAGAATATTCAGGTGAGCGTCATGTGCAAAAACCCTGAGGCAGGAATGGGAAGAGTATTGCCTGACCGAGTAGTGAAAAAGGAGTGAAAAGTCACAAAGAGAAGAGAGAGAGCTAGGTCAGTGCCCGATTTACAGAAAGGAATTTGCATTTTTACTTTATAGGAAAGCATAGAAAAAAAGAAAAAAAAGAAGCTTTTTTTTTTTTTTTTTTTTTGTACTGAGGATGGAACCCAGGGGCATTCTACCTCTGAGCTACACCCCTTGCCCTATTTTTAATTCTCTATTTTGAAACAGGGTCTCACTGACTTGCAAACGGCTTCACTAAGGAGTAGCTGAGGCTGTCCGCGAACCACAAGCCTCCTGTCTCAGCCTCACAAATGCTGGGATTACAAGCACAGGCCACCACACCTGGCTGCCTTTATAGTTTTTAAATAGGGAATCACTAAGCTGCTGAGGCTTGTCTTGAACCTCAAATCCTCTTGTCTCAACCTCCCAACTGCTGGGATTATAGGCATGCACCATCACACCTGGCTAAATAGGTACAGAGAGTGAAGAGGAGGTCCTGGGCAATGAAATCAATCCACTTTTATTTGTGATTATAGTGCAATTGAAAGGCCCCATTTAGAAGAAAAATCACAAGCCCTAGCAGCCAGCTAATAGTTAAAACAGCCAGCTAATAGTTAAAAAGAAAAAGTGTATATTACTGCAGCTTGCAGCTTAAGAAGCATAGCTTAAGAATGAGAAATATGCAATAAGCCCACCCCATTCCAGGAACGTACCTAGCATCTTATCTATACTGACCGGGTCAGCGCGCGCCCTGTGCCGGGAACCTGCTCACTACACCTAGTGTTTTATCTAACAAAATGTACTTTTTCAAATGATTTTGTAACATTTTGTAAATGCAAGTAACTTGGCCCAAACCCCCCTAACTGATGGTCTTTTCCCTATAAATATCCACACTTTCAGGTGCTCGGGGTCGAACTCCTTTACGAGTCGGCCCCAGTGCACTGGCTCCTTAATAAACTCTTGCCTTTTGCTTTTGCATCAAGGGTTAAAATTTCTCGTGTGTTCTTGCTGTCGTCGCTTATCCCGAGGCTGGTTGAGGGTCTCCCCTCTGCGGGGGTCTTACACAATCAAAGTAAATAAAGGAAGAGCGATATAATCTATACTCTTTAAAAAATGTTTTCTGATTGCCAAATGAGGAATAAGTTAAGAAGGGGACAGGATACCAGCTAGGAGGCCATGGGGTATCCAGATGGAGACGAGAAGAGCATACAGGTCCAGGGAATAGCTAGAAGAAGAATTGCCAGATTGGTACCAACAGGTAGGGGAAGGCTGAGGGAGGGAAACCAGGGGTGACTCTCACAGTTCTGCCTCCAGACACTGAATAAAATTGTCTCCAGACCCAGAGACAATTGAAGGAAGACTAAATTCCGGGGGAGTTTGAAAGTCTAGTTTGGACTAGACTAATATAGCTGAGAGGTGCTGAAGACCCATGGAAAAGTCCTTTTTTATGTGTATCTTTTTCATTTTTTGAATTCTCATTTGCCTAACTCTGTGCTGTCATACAAAGTATTGTAGAAATTTTTGTCATCCCAGAAAAGTAACCTATTAATTATGTACTAATGAAAATCATTGTTAATGACTACAAACAGTAAATAGTGAACCGTTTTTTTTTTTTTTTTATAATAGTAACTCAGTAGTACTTTGCAGATTACTAGAAGTTTGGGTCCTTACCATTTTTTCTTCATTGGTTACATATTTTATACAATGTTTTTTTTTTAAATCACTGGTGATAACCCAGTGGTTTGCAAAGAAATTTACTTGATTTCAACTGTGTATGTACATGTATGGTTTACATTGTAAATATATTTTTGCTCTAAACACAGGTTACAATTGTTTGCCAAACCCACTGTCCTGTAACTATTCTGTACTATCTACCTTTTGTATTTCCCTCTCTGTCTCTCAAGTAACCCTGAGCTGAAGAATATTAGCAGGTAATCATTCCAGCTCTTTCAGCGTGTTTATTAAGTTTCTGTTACATGCCAAATAACGGGCACCGAATTGACTTAGGCATAGTCTCTCTCCTCAAGAGCCCATAGTCCCTAAGTTTTGCAAACAATATACCTGTTTCATGTTATTCTGTGACATCTCGATACCTTGTAGGAATCCTGATGTAAAAGGTACGCATTTAAGCCATGGGTTATAATTGAGTCTGTTCTTCATTGAGCTTTGTGGCTGACCTCATTATTGTTCACAACTTTCAGCCAAAAGGATAATGGTCCCCAGACAGGGTATGTTGAAGAGGAGGGAGGGAGGGGAGAACACGTACCAAAACACTCAGAGATGCAGCAGAGATATAGAAGGCCTTGTTTCCTTAGAAGGAGGGAAAACATAGCTGAAATTGAAGTATGGTAACAATTTTCGTGCTTCTACATGTTTCTAGTATGACCTCTATTCATGAAATTCTAACTCTTTCCTTGATTTTTGGTTACAAGGAAAGGAAGACAAAATAACCAGCTAAATGTGGGGACAGGCTGGGAGAGTTAACTATTAGACAGAAATTAATTTATATTTATTGAAAACTACTGTGAGGCATTTGATCAATATTAATCTGAACAAATGAATTTCAGATAGATATAAATATATTTATTTATCATCTATCATATTATCATGTATCATTCATTCTTGTGTTTCATAAATATTGATTGGTCATAAACATCCTCAAACCATATAGAGTAGCACAATAATGTAAGGGATCTAAAACATGATCTTTATCTTACATTCAGAAAAATACACAAAAATATAATTATACATTGAGTAGTTAGAAACATAGGAAAACAATCCTATAAAAATTCTTACAGTGAAAACCTGAATATTTTCAACAGCCTTCTCCTTTAAAGTATATATTTTAAATTCCTAATTATTTGGATCACATTCTGTTTGAAATCTATAGAACTCTGATGGTGAGCAAGGAGGTCTCCCTGCAGGACACTGTGCCGTACCAAGCACCCCCAAGTTAATAAGAGTATTGTTGTCCTCATGCAGCATTTACCCAAAACTCATAGGAATCCAGGCATGATAGCACATGCTTGAAATCCCAGTACTTGGGGGTCTGAGACAGGAGGATTACAGGTTCAAGACCAGCCTCAGAAATCTAGCACGACTGTATTTCAAAATTAAAAGAAAAACATAAAAAGGGCTGGGATGTAGCTTGGAGAATGCCTCTGGGTTCAATTCTCTTTACTAAAATAAAAGAAGAACATCTATCTGGATTTATGCTCTCACATCAGGAAATATTTAATTAGATGATCCTTTTAGTACTTGGGAGGCTGAGACAGGAGGATCCCAGATATGGCCACTTAGCTACTTAGTGAGGCCCTCTCCAAAATGGTAAGACCCTGTTTCAAAATAAAGAATAAAAAATCAGGGTAGGGGTGTAGCTCAGGGATAGAATGCCCCTGGGTTCAAGCTCCAGCACCACACACAAAAAAGAAGTATCTAATTATTTAGATTATTTCCAAGTCTTATTATTATCATTTGAATTATCCCTGGAACTGCAGAGAAGCAGAGCAGAGCGCAGTAACAAGTGACATAAGGGCCTGCCGCCACCTCGTCTGCTCAAGTACTCACCACTGAGGCGGACGGAAAGAAAAGACAGGTTCTCTCTGGATTTAATGCATGAGGGCTAATATATTACTCTTTGTAACTAATAAAATTTCAAGGATTGACAGCAAATTTTTGATTTGCTTTTCTTCTAGTAAAATGTCTGCTTTGAATTAAGCAGAAAAAATCCTTCTTCCTGCCAACTTGTTTCAATTTCCCATACAGAACCATCCACGGAACATCAGCAGGGCTTTCCTATAGAGGTTCATTTCAGGATTCTTCAGTCACTGGAGGGACACACACACACACACACACACACACACACACACACACACACTTTTCCCTTATATTGGAGTAAGCAAAGGAAAAGATATTTGCTAAGATTTGTATTTGTATGTGGCACTTTTGCTTTCTGAAAGCAGAGACAAGTATTCGTCATCAGTTGGAGAAAAGAGTCTCTGAGTCTTTCCCTGGGCCAGTGTCCTGCTTTATGAATGCAGACCCGCCCGTGTGTAGGTGGGGCAGGCAATTGCCATGTGATGTGATTTAAGAGGTGCTGGAAGTTCTGCCTGTCCAAAAATAGCCTGCACCCGCCTGTTGCATTCAGACACCATGTCCATAAAACCCAGGTTTAATTCAAATGAAATTGCATTTTCAGAATGTTAGCCCATTATATCCACTATGCTCTCAACTTGCATTTATTTACCAGAGATAAAAGCAGAAAGTTGAAGGAATGTGCATGTATACAGAGAGAGTGGGGCCGAGATTAGCAAGACCCAGGGCTTAGGGTGGTGAGGGGAGTCACTGGGAGCAACCTCTGTTAACTGCGAGCAAGTTTGTTAAAACTGAACTGCTTCCATGTCCATTCCGTCAGTCCTTTCGGAGTCAATATTTTCTGGAACATGATTATTTCCTCAAACAGGCAATGATCTTTGCTGGGACTCGTAAAACTACAATAATAATAATATTTCATATTTGGAACATTTATTTTTAGTACAAAATAAATATCCAGTGTCAAATTGTGATCCCAACCACAGCCCTGTGAGGCAGAATTGAGGGTTACTCTTCTCATGCAGCAAATGAGAAGAGTCTCCAACAGGCTCTAGTGCCAAGCTAAAGGGGGACAGAGCTGGAGTTACTGCAAAACTGTGGCTCAGAAGCTTGAGAAGTGGAGGCCAAAGTGTTCAGAGCCAGGCAGATCTGCTTTGACATAGAAGTCCAAGGTGTCAGTCACTTCCAAATGCTCCATCAAGTCTCACCCTGGCCGTGTCTCTTTTCTCAAAATACCCTACGTCCCATGTGCTTCTAGAGAATACCCTACGTTAATTCCTGCCCATTCATATTTTTTTCTTTACCTAATTTGACTTATTGCTTTATAACTTTCTGCAAAGTAGTCAGTATTATAATTAAGTGATTTATTTTGCCTGTCTTGTTTTTTTTTTTTTTAAACATGGCCCACTGCCCGTAGCTACCAATGGCAGATCCCACTCACTCTGACTACAAATCCCCAGCTCACTCCATCACATCAAACTCTCCACTACCCAGTCCCTGCAGTCAAGAAGCTGACAATTAACTTAAACCAGCTTCAGACTGTTATTCAGACTCACTGAACAATGTCTTACAGTTTCTTTTTCATGTTTTTTGTTTGTTTGTTTTTTTGGTGGTACTGGGGTTCCCTGAAGCCCTTCTACCTCTGGGCTACACTCCCAGACCTATTTTATGCTTTTTTTTTTTTTTTTTTGGAAACAGGGTCTCTTAAGCCAGCATGGCTGGCTTCGAACCTGCGTGATCCTCCTGTCTCTGCCTCCCAAGTGCGGATATTACAAGCGTGCACCACCACGCCCGGCTTGTCTTAGGATTTCTAAAGCACAGTACCAAATGCAGGCTCTGTTTGCAGGTATCTGGCCTCAGAAGTTTGGATTAGGTTTCACTAGCCATGCATGCGATTCCTCATGCGAAATCATCATCCTTATTTAGAATACTGACCACTTGGCATAAAGTTACAAACCAAATTAGATAGGAAAAATAGAATCATGAATGGGCAGAAATTAACTTACTACATTCTCTAGAAACACGTGAGACCTAGGGTTATTTTAAGAAAACACAAAAACTCAGGGTAGAGCTAGATGGAACTTTAAGAAGTTACTATCTTGGGTTTCTGTATCAAAGCATAGCTACCTTGCTCCATAACTGAGCACATCAGCTTCATTTCTCAAGACGATGAGCCAGTTTCTTGGTAACTCCAGCTCTCCTTTAGCGTTGGCACAGTAGACACTTCCATGACGCCAGTCATTTGCTAAATTAGTGAACCAGCACTGGTCCCTCTCCCAGCCGTTCAGCAAGCCTGGCTTGGGACAGGAGGGTTGGCTGGATATCAGCCCACCTGCCCATCATATGGTGCCTTTTTACAAGGCGTAACATTGCTGAAGTCTGTGCAATTTGTATACCAGTTCTTTTATCCAGCACATATTTTAACTGGTCATTTACCATGTATAAATCATGAAGTTAATTCCAGTCTTCTATCTGCTTTTGGTCTAATAAAAAACAAGAGAAAGAGAAGGAAATAGCATACATATTACTGTATCATGGCAAAGTTTTAACAGGTACCAGGAGTGCACAGAGCAGTGCCTAGATCTTTCTCAAGTTTTGAGGGAAAAGTGTTAAGAAAATGAACAATTTCCAGGTGTTAAGCTGAATGAATAGTTTTATGAAGTAAGGAAGGAGAGGAATTCTAGTCAAAAGACTCAGCTCACCCAAAATCAGGCAGACAGAACCAGGCATAGTATGAACAGGAAATGCCAAATAGTGGGCATCCCTGTTGTGCAAGGAAGGAGAGTGAATGGAGTAGCCAGGGAGAAGGCTTGGCAGGCGGGTCAAGGCCAGGCCATAAGAAGACCTGCTAAGGAGGCCTGGAGAACACTGAAGAATTCTGAACAGGAAGGTGTAGGTATTAGAAATAGAGTGCAGGAAGAATTTCTAGCATTTAAGTTATGTATTGAACTCATTAGCTACTTTAACAGCAATGCATGTTAATTGTAGAAAAATTTGGAAAATACAGACAAAGCCTAGCTCATGTGGTAAGTAGATACTTCAGTGGTGTCTGCGGAATATCCCACCCCTTTTATAAAATAGAAATTCTATACGTTTTATGTCATATTCTTTCCACATATTATGATGTTAGCATTTTCCCAAATCCATATTCAGTGATAATAGAAAGCATGTTTCTATTCAATGATGTACTTAACCACTCCCCCTTTTGCTAAATTTAGACTGTTTACCAATAGTTATGACCCTGATTGTTTCCTTATGAAAAATGTCATAAAATGGAATAGCTGGGTCAAAGTATATAAATCTCTCTAAAGCTCTCCGCACATATCGTCAAAATGCACTGGAGACAACATGTGCCAGTTCACATTCCTTCTAGCGGTTCCAGTTTAGCCACACCTTCCTCAACACTGTACTGGCAATCCTATTCAATTTGATAAGCAACAGTTGTAAGGCCGGACATTTAATCCTATTTTTATTGGCGATGTTTTGTGAGTATGGAATCCATTAAAGCGAAATGATTATGTAATTTTGTTTTCAGACTCTGCAATAATCGCAGGGACTCTCTACTATCGAAATTCAGGATGAAGAATATTTGCTTTAAGTTATTTCAAAACTGATTTTCGGTCCTGGAGAGGGCTAATACCAAAAGATCAAGCCATCCCTTGAGGCCTGCACGAGCTTAGAGCCTTTGTCCAGAGAAGGACAGCTACGCAGTAAAGGCTCAACCGTGGGAGAGGCCTCAAGGGACATTTTGCAGGCCCGTGGCGGTGGGGGCAGGGAGTCAGGGAAGGGATGCTGGAGGGAGCTCCTCCAGGTGGCTCCTCCATTTCCATTTCTAACCTCTTGTAACTTTCTTGTGCCAATGTTTCTGAGTGGCATGTCTCAAAACCATCTGGAGAGTTTGTTAAAAGTTCTGATTTAGCCAGGTGTGGTGGCACACACTTGTAATCCCAGTATCTGGGAGGCTGAGAACGGGGGAATCACGTTTCGAGGACAGCCTCAGCTACTACTAAGTGAGGCCCTTTGCAAGTCAGTGAGACCTTGTTTCAAAATAAAGAATAATAAATAAGGCTGAGGGTGTAGCTCGAATGTAGAATGCCCCTGGGTTCTATCCCCAGTACTGAAAAAAGTGCCAATTTCAGCCCCTTACCCCAGTAATGGGAAGCAGGAGTGTCTTTAGGAGAGCCCAAGGATGCATGTTCTGAAAAAGCACATGGACCCATTTGAGCCCTCAGAGAAAAGCAGCCTCCCTTTGTCCACAGGCTGCTCAAAGGGCCAGAAAAAGGACTACCCTCCCTGCCACAAACTCTCCACGTACACCCCTCTCCCCCTTGCCTCCACCCAGAAGTAGCCAGAAGGTTGTCCTGCTTTGCTCACCCCCTACTTATCCAGGCGGGCACTGCCTGCCCACTGCCCACAGGGACCTGCCACCTTTGTCTTGCAGCCTCTGGACACAGCAGAACACTCCTGATAAGCACACAGGCCTCTGGTGCCAGGAGGCATTCACAGCCACTCAGAGCTGGCGAGGAAGGTCCAGGGCGGCAGCTCTGAACTTTATATTCAAGGATTTTTTTTGTTTTTTTGTTTGTTTTTTGGTGGTAGTGGGGTTCCTGGCAACCCTTCTACTTCCAGGCTACACCCCCAGATCTATTTTATATTTTTATTTGGAAACAGGGTCTCTTAAGCCAGCATGGCTGGCTTCGAACCAACACCATCCTCCTGTCTCCACCTCCCAAGCGCGGGGATTACAAGGGTGCACCACCACACCCAGCTATATTCAAAGGTTTTGAGATTTGCCATAGGCTACTGGGAAGTCTAAGAAAGTCAGGCTTTTTGTTATGTATGAATAATCACCAAAAATAACTAAAATACACAAATTCATAAGGAGATTTTTATGTACCCGATCATGTTGCTTATCTACTTAAAACCCTAAGTTCTCCCCATTACTCTCAAGATAAAATCCAAATTTCTTTAGTATGATTTTTTTGTGTTGTTTGTTTGTTTGTTTTTTGTGGACCTGGGGATGGAACCCAGGGGCATTCTACCTCTGAGCTAATAGGGCACCCCATGCCCTATTTTTTATTCTTTATTTTGAAACGGGATCTTACTAAGTTGCGAAGGACCTCACTAAGTAGCTGAGGCTGTCTGCAAACCGAGATCCTCCAGTCTCAGCCTCCCAAATGCTGGGATTACAAGCATGCGCCACCACGCCCGGCTGTAGTATGTTATTCAAGCCCTTAGAGACAGCTGTTGGTTGCCTCCCTCCAGCATCTGTTTCATCTCCACTCCACACCCCATCCCCATCCCCATCCCAACCACTTTCCAGTCTCCTAAATAGATCATCTCTGGCCTCACACCACCTCCTCACAGCACCTCACCTCAGTCACAGCTACACTATTGGACCTGCGGGACTCACCTTCAAGGCAACACATGCAGGCTCACTCAGTGAGGACGAGGCCCCTGTGGGCCAGGGCACCCCACTCATCAGCAAAGTCTGTTGCCATGAGTGGCCCGTGTACCTTGGGGTCATTTTCCCCATCAACTGAGAGCTCGTTGCCAGCTGCCTGCCACTTTTGTCTCTGAATCTCCAGTACTGGGAGTGCAGTGGGTGCTCTGTAAAAGTCTGTGTAAACGACCATTCAACTATGAGCCAAGTTAATACATAACTAAGAATGGCTTAACAACTGGAGGTAAAAAGAATATAGCCAAGATGTCACCACCAAGGTAGTCCAACTAGAGAACAAGTCTCTGTGTAAGAGTGAATGGATGCTGTAGCGCACCCTGGTTGGCTGGGATTTGATCCAGGCCAACCAGGAAGTCCAAGTGTGGGTGACTCATAACAGGAGGGAATCCAAGGACTGGTAAAATTTGCAATTAGGCAGTGCGAACCGTGCTACATAACCGCCATGTGTCTGAATTCAGTCCGTAATTATTTACTAAGCATCTACTGTGTTTTAAGCTTGGGATTCAGATGAATTAAAAGTGTTAGATAAAAGCAAATGCCTTTGTGTGGTCTAGTTTTTAACTGCATCAGAAAAGATGATGGATACATTATGTTTATTGGGAATGGGGCTCAGGAGAAAAGGGAGACACAGGTGGAAAACGAAAAGAAAGTTACTAAAGTAAGTAGAATGCTTGGTGGAGGCAAAACAGAGAAGGTAAATTTTAGTTCACAATCTGAAGGAGAAGAAGGGACTGTGTGTTCATGTGGGGAAGACCCCAAGCTGGGGAAATAATGTGTGCAAAGGCTAGAACCACACTTGTGCACACCAAGAAGGATCTGCATCTGAAAAGCAGCAGTAGGAAAGGAAAGCGACTGGAGATGTGGTTGAGCCACAGAAGAGCTGATTCGATGGCATCGAAAGCCCTGGCGAGAAGCCTGAGCCAGCGGCGGGAATGCTGGGCTCAGTGTCTGCGCAGAAGGGATTCAGAGCCTAGGGAAGGGTCTAGGATGATGGCCCAGCTCATGACTCATAGGAAAGCAGTTCAGAGAATAGTCAATTCTAGAAGTTAGAAAGGAGATAATCAAACTATTAGTCAGTTCTAGAATTTAGGAGAAGCAAACATTTCATTGGTTAGAGAAGCAGATTCTAGAATCATGGTGCTATATGTAAAGATCAATACCACTATTTTAACACCTCGTCTCTGGGCAAATACATTCATCCTGGACTCCCAGGAAAAACGTATTTAGCACAGGGTCTATCATGGAGCATATACAAAATAATGTATGCCATACTAGAATATTAGTAGGTTACTGGGTACTGAATCAGAGAATAATGACATCAAGCATCTGGCAAGAAGATTAGTATCACTGTGTTTCTAATAGGATTAGCTCAAAAACTGGGGTGAACATCAGGCTCTGGGGAGGCCATCTGTGGGTGAGCTGGAGGGAATGGGGAAAGCAGACCAAGGGGATGGAGTTGGGCCAATGACATTCTCACCGTCAATCTGAAACCTTGGTATGGCTTATCTTGAACTTACTTAGGGTGAACCATTGTGCTGAATGCCAGAGACTTCCCAGTTTTATCACCATTAGGAAAGTACCAAGTCCCTGAACACACCCCTCGTCCTACAGGAAACTGCGGCATACATGTGCTCATAAAGGGTATCCCAGAAGTCAGTCATGAGGCAGATCCCGCATGTATCAAAGACATCAGGGGAGGACCGAAAAACAAAGAACAAGTCCTCTTTATGGGCGTATTAAGTTTAGATGAAAAATTTAGTGGCAACAACATGCTGGAAAAACACCATCTATAATCAATATGGAGAACCCAGCAACTGCTTGCTACTTGTAGAGAAAGGCAGTACTTAAGAGAAAGAGAAATTGGGACTGGCACACTAAACACTTTCTTTACCTAGCAGAACAAAGGTAGAAATTCCACCCTCAAGCTGTTCTCTGCAGTGAATAGCTTGGTTATTCTGATGATGATGATGATGATGGTGGTGATGATGATGATGATGATGATGATAATGATGATAATAATAATAATGATGATGTAATACAGATGTACATAACTGAGAGTTAATAAGGAATGCCAGTTACACTGGTAACTTGGGTGGATTAAAGGCCACAAAAGAAACCAGGTACGAAGAGCAGTGGTTCTCCAATCTTGAGTACATCAAAATCACTGAAGGAGTGGTTAAAGTCTGCTGCGCCCCACCCCTGGAGTTTGGGATTCAGCACTTCTGGGTTGGAGCCCAGAATTTGCATTTCTAACAAGTTACCAGGTGATTCTGAAGCAGTTTGTCTGGGAAACACATCTTGGTAATCACTGATTAATTTTTTAAAAAAATCTGTTCATTTCCAGGCTGATAGCCAGATTAACCCATAGAATGGATTAACCCATTGGTGAGTCCTCATGATTCAACCACTGTCTGGAAGCCCCACCGCTGAATCCTAACACATTGAGAACATGAGCTGTTGGGGAATTCCAGATCCAAACCCTAATAGTATCCAAACCAAATGGCAAATGATACCTCCAGCCCTCCAGTGTTGGGGGCAGGGGTTCAGGGACCAGCTACATTTGGACATCTCAGTGACAGCTGGGCATCAGGCACTGGTCTCAGCCTGAAGGCAGATTTTAAGGAGAAATAGCCTACAAGATGGCGGTGATGTCAGTCTGGGTAGCTTCCAAGATGGAAGTTGAGAGACAGAGACAGATGGAGCTATCAGAACTGGGGGTCCGAGTCTCAGGTCCCCGATAGAAGCAGCTTAGGCATTTGAGGCACTAGATAGGGGAAAACTGGTAAGAGTAGCAAGAATATTTAAATACAAAAACATAGGCTAAAACGCTTCAATCCTTGCTGCTAGGCTGAATATTGGGTTTGAAGACTGGGAAGGGACAGGATCACAAGATGAGAATTTAGTTGCTCCAACTAAGGAATGAAAATTCCCAATGTAGACAGGCATGGTAGTGCACTCTTGTAATCCCAGTACTTGGGAGGCTGAGACAGGAGGATCACAGGTTTGAGGCCAGCCTTGGTTATTTAGTGAAACACTCTACAAAGTAGTGAGGTCCTATTTCAAAATAAAAAATAAAAATAGGACTGAAGGTGTAGAAAGCCCCTGAGTCAACCCCTAGTACGGCATAATAAATAAATAAATAAGTCCCACCTCTACCAATTACTATCTGTGTGTTTGCCAGGCCTCTATGGCTTCTGATCTAATAAACTAGAGTGATGAGAGTATCCACCTGGAAGACCAGGTGAGGGTTCAATAAGTTAAAGTAAAGTGCTTCAAACTGTCCTTGTCTAGTACAAGCTGTGTAGCCATTTTTGTGTTACTTAGTCTGAGAATCCACGACTACTTAATCCACCCCCAGAGCTTTGCCACTGCAGCCGTGAATGTGAAAAATACCTGCCTTCAAGCCAAGCAACAAGTGGCTCTAGATTCCATATTGATATTTACTTCATGAGTGATTAGACTCTGTCTGCATATGTGCACATTTCTGTGAAGGGATTTCAGAAGGTGACGCAGTGAAGAACTTGACCCTCCAAGCTGGTGCAGGAGACAGACTCTGTACACGAATCCAATCAAGAGAGAACTAAATCCTTGGGAAACAGGAAAAAGTGGTGGGTTGTTCAGAGGAAGGAACTTGGTCCCGGCCGCTGCAGACCAAGGGTGGCTTCCGAAAGGCAAGAGCAGCTGGGGACCCACGGAAATGAACTCGACACAGAAGACAAAGGGTAGATTGCTCTATACGGATCCAGGCATAGAAACACATATACTGATCTCAGTGCACATGTCTATAGATAGATCTCAATATATAAATACATATAGATCTATGTATGTGTATAGAGATCTATATATCAATAGTGACATGTATAATAATGTTATATATATACATCAATATATATAGTAAATATATAGATAGCTCTCTCTGTATGTGTATGTAATATATAGCCATGGTAATAGAATCATGCATTGCTAATTATTATCTAAACCCTTCATATCTAAAGCTCTTTGTATGCTATTTTTTCATATTTTATTATAGCATTTTTATATGCCTTTATACATTTTGCAGGTATACACTGGTCCTTAATAAGCAGGAAGCTTTGCTTTTTTTTCCCTCCCTTAAAGGGTAAGCCTAACAAATGTTTCCAAAATAGCAGAGTGCCTTTTGACGTGTAGTACATACACTAGATGTTCCAAATACACGTCTCCCTCGGGAGATTCATTACATTTCAAATTATGCACGTCTGTTAAAGCATAGATCTGTTCTACCTTCCATGTATTTGTTATTGCTGCTTCTGAAACTTCCTTATAGCCCCAAAGAGGTCTTAATCCCTGTCAAACGTTATTATGTTACCAACTTTTATGTAGTCTTGAAAGGAGTTGTTTATTTAGTTTCAGTGACTCCTTGTTACTGCCAAATATTATTTCATTTCAGCGCAGATGTAAGGGGTCCAATGACTGGAATTGTTTTACAGCCTTGACATTGCCGAGAGATGGATACCAGTTTAATTATGGACAGCTGAAAATGATCTAGGAGTCACCTGCTATGGGTATTTATCATCATTACAGACTTCTCGCCAGGCTGTAGTCTGAACACTTTCATATCGTTCCATGTGCGTTAACAGACAGCCTGATCTATATGGAACCTGTGTCTCTGTCACCTTTGAATTTATGTATGGACAGTGTAATATTGCTTGATTATTTTCTTTTCCTCCACTCTGAGTGAGAAAACACGCTTCCATCACTTGTGGTTTTTCTTCACTCTTTTTTCTATTTCTGTCTGTTACCTTCTCTCACAGCTGCCCTGATCCTTCCAGCTGCTTTTCCAATTAGGCCTCATTGGAAATTATTCATTATTTAAAGAATGTGATTTGGATAGACTAGACACATAAAGGATCAAGCAGTGCAATGACTAAAATACAGTTGGCACTTAATAAATGCATAAGGAATGAAGAAGGGGAGAGAGAAGGGAGAGTCAGAGAGGAGGCCATCAAAGTGTGAACGCGCTCCCCAGATTCCTCCTTCCTCCCTTTTGGAAGAAATTAAGAGTAGAATGATTTTTACTGCTAACTTCCTCTGCATTTTATAGTGCACTGCAACAAAATACATTTTTCACCTTCTCTTTTTAAGCTCCGCCTTTCTATAAATGGATTTTGATTTGTCCCCATCAGGTTAGACAAAGAATCGGAGAGCAGAGCATCCAGGCTACCACCAGCTGGTGATAAACCAGGTCACTGTCTCATTTGCCACAATGCTCCTCAGTCCTTTCCTCTTCTCTCCTGCCCTCAGCCATAAGGCTTTCAAGAATTCCAATTCTGTCCTGAATGTCCGGGTAACAGTAAGAGCTAACTTCAGTAAGGCCCGACCATGCAGGCCATCTCATTTGATTCTTAATACCATCTTAGGAGATCAGCACCTTTCACATGCTTTTTCTGTAGATCTTTCTGTTCTCAACAAGGGACAATTTTGCCCCCCAGGGAACATTTGGTACTGTCCAAATATATATATTTTTAGCTTCCATTGTAATCATGATCATACATCATAATGAAGTCCAGAGTGACAGAGACATACGTGTACGTAATACTCGGTGAGCACTCCACCAGTTCCCTTTCCTTCAGCCTCCCGTGGCAAGGCATTGAGATTGGCATTGATACATTTGTGTATGTATCTCAAGTCCATTGAAGCATTTCCTTCATTGAGTCTCAGCTGGGCCAGTATTAGGGATGCAATAAATATCTTGGAAGGCATAGGAAAACCTCCAATAGCAAATAATTACCTGGACAAAACATCAATAGCAGCCCTGCGGAGAAGACTCTCTGTATATAACATCACTCTAAGTGAGATAGGCCAGCCTCAGAAAGTCAAGGGTAGAATGTGTTTGTTTTTTTTTTTTTTTTCGTTGTAGAAGCTAGAGAGAAAATAGTAAGCAAAGGCACTTTAGATAATCGAGGAGAAAGAGCAGTAAAATAGTAGAAGGGGTTTAGGGGAGGCAGGTGGAGAGGGGCAAAAGGAGGGTTGAGGGAGGAAACGGTTCACATGTTATGTCCACCCATGAGAGTATCACTAACAATCTCATTCATCTGTATGGGGAGGGGTGGGGTAGCGGGATGGGATTTGAAGGGAAACACACCAAACCTGTGTGCACGGATGTTTGTATCACTTTGAACCTCATTATGATCTCTAAATACAATGTACCATTAAAGGCAAGTTTTAAAATTCTGAAATTTAAAGAGGCTAAAGAATCCGTCCAAAGCTACCTGGTGATGTCCAGGGAGACTGGGAACAGATGCAGATGCACCTTTGCATTGCACTGTGCATCGTTTAACGTCCTCAGCAACTGTCTCGTCAAATTCCCAATGAAAAGCGTTTCATGGAAGGAATTTTCAAATAAGAACATTTTTCAATTATTTGCTTCTCCTATCTTTCCATAAAGTGAGCAGAATCAGAAAACACCTACGGGAAGCAGCCTTTCACTCTAATCACTGGCAATTTTGTACATGCACACACACACACACACACACACACACACACACACACACACAATGGGGCAACAGTTTCTCTACTTTTAGATGTTATTAGCAGAAATAAGACACAAAAGATAGGCGTGGTGGCATACACTTGTAATCCCAGCATTCGGAAGGCTGAGACTGGAAGATCGCAGTTCGTGGCCAGACTCGGCTACTTAGTGAGGCCCTCTGCAACTCAGTGAGACCCAGTTTCAAAATAAAAAATAAAAAAATAGGGCTGGGGATGTAGCTCAGAGGTCGAATGCCCCTGGGTTCCATCCCCACATGCCCCCCAAAAAAGAGATAAAAGATAAAATCAGAATGCATAAGCAAATAGTCATGCTAACTAAAAACGAATGTTGCAGATGGAACATAGAGTCACACAGTTAATGATGATGAGATAAATTGGACATATTTCATTTGATGAATATTTAATGATAAACATTATACCTTGTTCTGAAGATTGATAGAAATGCTAGTCATCAATATCATTTTAAAGTGCCAGTAGAAAGTTAGTCTTCTCTTTTTATTAAATCTTCAGTTGGCATAAATATCAGTTACTGACAGTGATTTTTAGATTCGGGGCATTTTTAGTAATCCTAATCATCCCGTAGGCAGCTGTGCACAGGAACACGTATATTTTGTGCTCACATATATGTGTAGATATGTGCAAACCTACACACAATAATCACACACGACGTGCCTCCACGTGCTTGCACAGGCAGGTCCCAGATCTTACTCCACAAAGCAGGGCTTCCTTAGCCTCTGCCCCAGGAGAGGCTGCCTCGGCCTCCCACCCACCCACTGGCCTACATTTGCTCCTGCCATCCATGCTCCATCCAGAGCCTGTCTCTGGGGTATCACAGCAGCTCCAGGCAATGAAATGAATCAACCCCTCTACCGTCCCTCTTTCTAGAGATAATCATTACCAACCAATTCTTGTGTATCCTTCCATAATTTCCTATTTGTGTTTAAATATATATATATATACATATATGTATATATATGTATGTACGTATGTGTGTGTGTATATATATGTATATATGTATATATATGTATATATGCGTGTGAGCCAGGCATGATGGTGTACACTTGTAATTCCAGCATTTGGGAGGCTGAGACAGAAGAATTGAGATCGAGGTTCATAGACAGCCTCAGCTACTTAGTGAGGTCCTTTGCAACTCAGTGAGACTCTGTTTCAAAATAAAGAATAAAAAATAGGACTGGGGGTATAGCTCAGAGGTCGAATGCCCCTGGGTTCTATCCCCAGTAATGTAAAAAATATATACGTGTGTGTGTGTGTGTGTGTGTGTGTGTGTCCCTTAAATGTTGTATTTTGGGGGAGTATTGGTACTGGGGATTGAACCTAGGGGCATTCTACCTCCAGGCTATATACCCTAACCCCTGCCTTTTATTTTGAAACATGAATTTGTTAAGTTGCTGAGGTTGGCCAGGGTGGAGGGACATTTTCCCTTCACAGTGCTTCCTTCTGTACCACTGAGACATTTACTATGATGAAAAATGATAATACTCTTCCTTTATTGAACCAATCATATGTTAAAAAATGAGTCACACAAAAAGTACAATACCCTTTCTTCCCCTAAAATAGATATCGGAGAGCCCGTTTGTAGAGCTCTGTGCTAGTCTGGACTGAATCAGCTCTAGGTAATGAAGTCTGCCCCTCTTAATTGAGATCTTTACTTATCCAAACAAACTGAATTGTGCTTTTGAATTATTACAGTTACTGCAACAAACCATGGATCTCCAAGGAAGGCTCTGAAACCAAAACATTATTTTAGGGGAATTGGTTGGTGGCTGTTGGAAGCTTCCAGAGGGAACGGCTCCCCACCCAAGATGACTGCTCTTCTATCACCCTCCCTCTCTGCCTCACACAGCCACACTTTGCCCTCTCTTCCACCATTACATTTGCAAAGCCTGTTCTAGGCAAGAGAAATGCAGATTCAGAATCTTTGCATGTCATGAGAACTTGCCTGGAATTAAATGTGCAGCAAGTTGAACAATACTTCAAGCTTCTGCAATGCTTATTTAGAAATCTACCAGGGAAAACAGCCAGAAAACCTCATGGGAGTCCATTTCATCCACCCACTCACCACCTATCCATCTATCCTTCCATCCTTACACCCATTCATTCATCTACCAATCCATTATGCATACATGTGTCCATCATTCACCCATCTCCCACTCATCCATCCATCCATCCATCCATCCATTCACCCATCCACCAATCCATCCATCCATCCATCCATCCATCCACTCATTTATTCATACATGCATTCATCCATTCCCCATCCATCCCCCATCTATCCATCCACCTACTCATTTATCCATCTACCCATCCACCATTTTTGCATCATCCACCCATCCCTCATCCATTCACCTCTCATCCATTCAGCCATGTACTCACCTATCCAGCATTCATCCATCCACCCCCATCTATCCATCTACCCATTCATCATCCATCCATCTGTTATCCATCCATCCATCTATCCATCATGCATCCATTTGTCTGGTTTTCATGGGATTGTGTGGAGGACTTCTAAGTTCCAGGCAGGCAGACGCTTGTGCTCACTAATGTGGACAGGTACTACAGTGAAAAGCAATGGTTAAGAGGGAGGAAGAGCACTAATTCTGTGTGTTGGCCTGATCAGGCAAGGAAAGAATTTGGCTCCTTTGTTTTATTTGTACTGGATTGAATCTTTAAATGGTAAATATAATGTAAGTCTTTGAGCTATATCATATTTTTAGTGTGTTCAGAATCACAAACTTTCTAACAGAAAAGAGCAACTACACCCCCAAAGCAAATATCTTCACACAATAAACATGTCTTTCTGCCTCAATCACACTCTTTGAGACTGAACAAACAGAACAACTTTGATCACTAGGGTTGGAACCCCTCCTGTCCTAGCGAACCCCTCTGCCTGGAGCCCTGACCTGCAGAGAGCTGGGGACCCGTGGGCCTCATCCAGCAACAGTGTTCTCCCTCTTAATGAATCTCATTTTCCCATAAACCTCATGTTTTTCTGAGTTTCTGACTCATGCCCAGCACACATACTTGATATTTTGGCCTGATGAGTACTCAAGCTTTAACCCACTTAGGACTGTTCTTCTGCCTAGTTCTGCAAGCTTAACTTTTTGTCTAATTTCTCCCCATCCACTGCCAGCTCCCACTGACATTTTCTCCCATCCCTTCCTTCTCTCAATGCCTATGGCCCTTGTTAGCTTGCCTTCTACACACATACACACACACACACACACACACACACACACACACACACACGCAAGAATATACACACATATTGACCACAGATATGTGGACAAATAGCCTTTGTAATGGTGGCAGGGTGAAGAATTGATTTTTTATTTAAATTAATACAAGTAAGGAAAGGGATGGGTGTTGTTTTTTTGGTACTGGAGATGGAACCTAGGGGCATTCTACCTCCAAGCAACACCCTGGCCCTATTATTTTAATATTCTTTATTTTGAAACAGGGTCTCACTGAGCTGCAAAGTGCCTCACTAAGTAGCTGAGGCAGGCTTCGAACCTGCGCAATCCTCCTGTCTCAGCCTCCCAAATGCTGGGATTACAAGCGTGCGCCACCACACCTGGCTCCTCTCGTTCAGTTCTTAATGCCCTTAAAAACCTCCTGCACACAAAGGTCCTCTGAGAATTTGCCTTTCATCCAAAACCCAACTACTGGCTGTAGACTGGGTGAAATTATGAATTATAGGCTATTAGATTAAAGCACTTTTAACAGAAGTTAACTTGAAAACATCTTCCTCTGTTCGCCTCTCTGGAGATGACCCACATACCATGAATGTCTTGGATTTTGAGTTTAAGTTAGATTTTCATTTTTACTAATTATCCCAAGGACTCACAGTAGCATTCAAAAGTGGCATTTGTGGAAGGCAAGTCTCTCTGGAGCAGCCCCGGGGAGGACAGGAGCCCCTGGGCTCTGCCCTGGCTGGTGGTGCGATGTGCCGGCTCAGACTGTGCCTGGACCTGTGTGGCACTGAGTCTACCTCCACATGGGCTCCCTGCACTCACTCTGTGACACAGGTGCCCCGTACCAGTGACAATTCCCTCAGCCGTCTCTCCAGATAAAAAAAGGACAGCCCTTTGAAGCTGTATCCGATTTTTGTTTGGATCCAGAACTCTACACACAGTTTTAGACAATTATCCTTTAAGGCCTGCAAAATACTCATCTGTGGGGACATTCTGTGTGCCTTGAGAACATTTTTCCATGGTAGAGTAACATTCAGAGACTCTTGAAGTCTAGAAGGCATCTCTGGAAATGTCCCATCCATCACCTGACTTCCTGCAGGCTTCAGTCAACCCCCCCTCCCTGGCACAGGAACATCTGGTTCTTACAGATTATCAGAAAAAAGAAGAAAAAAAGACTCCATGTGTACTCTGCTGTTGGGTAACCCATTCCACCGCTGATTTTCCTTCAATGCTGTCATTATTTTGTGGTACAGGGAATCACTACACTCGAGGCTGCTGTGAGCTTTAAAAACCTGCTTTTGAATATTTGGGGTCAGATATCACAAAGCAGCCTGATTGTCGGCACACCCTAGCTGTACTGAAAAGATCCACCTCAAGCCATGCATTGACATCTACTGTTGGGCTGCACCCAGGGCAGAGCCTTCATCTTATGATACGCTTCTGACCTGTGGTCCCCTTAGGATTCCCTTCCATCTTGGATCTGGTCAGCATTAAACGGTGAGGTTTCACAGGTGTGCCGTCAGTCTCTCTGCTCCCAGCAGTCATAGCGATCATGTCCCTTTCCAGAAATCCCTTTAGCAGCAGCAGACTGCCATAAAATGCAGAGGATCCTGCTTCCCAAAAACCGTTCACTGAGACACACACAGAACCTTCCACATGTGGCTTGTTCCTTTGGCTTTTAGCAAAGGCGGCTTTAAAGAAACTTTAAGACAAAAAAAAAAAAAAAAAAAAGAACCCCTTTAAAGAAACATTTTCCTCTGCTTTGCTGTTCTGCGATGCAACTTGGGAAACCCCGATGTGGTCTCTAAGAGGTCCAGTTACATTTTGGCACCTAATAATCCTCAGGGCCTTCTGCAGCTAGAAACCAAATACACACCTCTCTCTCCTTCAGCTATTTCCCTTGGCAAAGGAGAAAGTAGAAGGAACTGGACCAGCCATGTGAGCCCTGACTAAAAACTGGGGCAAACCTCAGACAAGACACCAGCCCAGGGATGCAGTGCGAGCGGTCATTGTCTGAGACCGCCGGCCAGAAATTGACACCATATGTGCCTGAGGAGTGATTGCTTCAAGGGGGTGAGGGGAGAAAAGCAACATAGCAACATGTCAGAACATTTTAGTAACACCTAATTCATCTCAAGGTTATAAATAAATATGATGCTCGCTTAAAAAACGAAAGCTGAAAAATACTGTAACTAGATTACTCCTATGACAGTCCTTCAGGCAGAGGTGAACTTTATTAGGGAGACAACACGAATAAAGAGAAACACATAACAACTTTTATAGTATATTTTACGTGATTTTATTTTTTTGCAGTAAATAAAGTGGTTATGGGGCTCCAAGGGAAAGGGCCCAGATGTTAGGGAGTTGTGTGAAATTTAGGGGAAACAAGTTGTAAAAAGTGCAGTCATAAAGCAGGCTGTCAGTGCCACACATCTGGACAATACAGCTGTATGTGCCTAGTGGCTGTCGTCACCCAAAGAAAACTCAATAACCTTATTTCACCCCAATTAGGCTGCATACCTACGGGATCAACATTAAGTTGTTGGGGGGGAACATTCATGTAGCCCCTTTGTGTCAAGCAGCTTTTTTATCTTTCACTTGAATTTGGTCACCAAGAAATAAAAGACTGCTAACATAGTCATTTCCACTATTATAAAACCCTCTTTAATGTATAATGTCCTAGTAAGTCAAAGTTTGACAGTTTGGACTACTAGCTATGCTGAACAACAAAAGACCTTCTGTACCATGCAAGTGGCCTGTCAGTCATCCCCAGATGGAACCTGGTCATCTTCCTTCTGCCCTTCCTTGGGAGTCTGCGTCTAAGGCCACTGTGTAAGTACACTCTGCCCTACTGGAAAATGCAGCTGATACTCAGACAACCTAAGCTACTGAGAGCAAAGAGTAAATGCTCCCTGGATTGGAGCATTTGGGGGCATGCATCTTTGCAGTTTTTTAAGATGAATTGTTCAAAACATAAAGAGTGTGCTTTCCTCTTTTCATCACTGACAGACCGTGCCAAAGGTTACAAAAATGTCACTTTTCCTAACACTTGTGTTTCTTCATAGGTGTTAGTGGCAGCAAAATCAATTATGGATAATGGAGAGAAATTACCCTTACCACTGATCGGGAAACTCTTAAAATTTCAACTTCTCCAAGTTAAACTTAAGGACCAACAGCGGCGGGAAAATGAAAAGAAGGTACTGTATGATGTGGCCATTTTAAAGGCGGGCGTGTGGTGCATAAATCAGAGCCGGTTCTCCAGGAGTTCTTCTCTTTCCTTAAGCTCGCATTAAGTGTTACCTACGGCAGGTAGCTTCAACCGCAGCTTCTCAGCCAAAGATCAAAGAAGAATTACAATGACTCCACTCAGCGTAAATCCTCCTACATATGAAAATGACAAAATTAAGGGCATGCACTCAAGATTGTCTTTATGGTAGTATATTTATACATCTGTAATAAGCAAGGGACCCAGGAAAGAGACAGGGAGTCAGAAGAAGGAAATATTAAAGTGGGGAAGGGACTCTTCAGGTCAGACTCTGTGCAAGTTAGTTTATGATATTCAGTAGGAGTGTATATTAAAATAGTAGGCACATCTGCACCTCAATAATAAAGCGACCATTTGAATAGCAATTCATCACTCCTGTTTTCATGTCGTACATCTGATTATTTTTTCATATGTGGGTTTTTCATTTAATTTGCCTGTAGAGATCAATAAAAAAAATTCACATTTGCATCAGAAAAAATATTTTAAATACTTTTAGCCAAGTGTTGCCAGGTTCAAGCCATTTGCTATGATCGTTACTTCACTTTTTTATATATACTTTATTTGCAAACAGGGTCTCACTAAGTTGCTGAGAGCCTCACTAAGTAGCTGAGGCTGGCTTTGAACCTGTGGGATCCTCCTGTCTCAGCCTCCCAAGCGCGGGGATTACAAGCGTGCACCACCACGCCCAGCTCATGATCGTTACTTTAAAAAAATTGCTTCTCTTATTTTCCAAATCACACGGAAAATTTTTTGGAACATCAAATGCTTCTGTGTAGTGTGTGTGTGTGTGTGTGTGTGTGTGTGTGTGTGTGTGTGTGTGCATGCAGGGACATGAATACACATGTGTGTAGGAATTGGATTTGTACATAAGTGGCTTCTTTGTTATTTTAAGGAGACGATGCAAAATCAACTAATGGAAGAAGAAACAAGTAAACATATCCAATATATTAACTTACCTTTGCAAGACTCCCAAATGTAGGGCGTCTATTGGAATTGTGTTCTGGACAGAATGAGTATAGAAAATAATAGTATTAATACCTCTTTGTATTAATGTTTGCAATGTTTGCAATGGCATTATGGTTTTCAAAGAAATTCCACATATAGTATCTTAATAGAGTGGCACATATTATTCACAGGAAATTCTTCTCTTATAGATACAGTTGATGATATAGTTTACATCCATTGAAGATGTTCCCATCATGCACAGGAGCTGTGTACCTGGAGCAATACTCAGGGAAATTGAGACCTGGAAAAGAAAAAAGAAAAAATTTGAAACTAGTATAGAAACACCTTGCCTGTTTAAATTCCAGTATCTTATAGGAGTCCAGATTATTAAAAAAAATAGGTTATGAGTGTTGCAAAAATACTAGCAGCTTCTGTGTGTTTTGTATTTTCCCACAGCACCTATAAATGGCATGTTAAAGAGTCTTTGTCACCTATTATAAATCAGTAATTGTTTATTATAGGAATAGTTTGTTGATTTGATTTACAGACTTTAAGTAAAAATAAGTAAATATCCTGGTAACTTAGAAACATTTTTTAAAGTGTACAATGATATAAAATATTCTCACACTATCATTTTTCTCTGTAATTCTTTGAATTGTGAACTATAATGATAATGCTATGAGATTATAAAGAGGTAGAAGAATCTTAACTAATTTATTGATATTTTAGTGTCCTAGGAAATTGGGGCATAAATGCTAAATGGCAAATAAAAATGTAAGAGAACAATTTGAGCAATGAGGAGCCAAAAATTACATAATCTAATTTAATATCTTCTTTATTTTTGGGGTTCCCAAAGCACCAGCCCCAAATCCCCTGAGTTAAAAGCATATGAGTAGGTGCTAAATAAATTGATGAAAACTGATTGGAAATAGAATATTCTCCAGAAAATGTAATTGGTAAAAGTGAGATGAAAGGAGTTGTTTGCAGAATGATGTAATCTGTGTTCATTTCAACAGCACTGCCCGAGGTCAGTTGGAACAATGGAGGTTAATGCCTGTCAGCCAGAAGTCGGGTAGAAAGAAAAATAAACAGGAAGTGCAAGTGTGTAGTAAAACCCACGCCATGCTGTGCATTAGACAATGAATAAAGAAAAGAAAAGAGGACGTTCCTCAGCCACGTTCTCTTCCCTGAGCCCCGATGAGATTTCTGCGGTTGCTCCACGGGGAATGACTGTATCTGCAGCTTCTCACTTTCAGCATAAAGTTTACAATAGCTGTTTTCTTTCAAATGCTAATTTCAATATACTGCTTGCATCTGTACAACGCAAAGCATGTTCTATATCTTCTGTCTTTAATTTTTTAATTTGAATTTTAAGGATGCTTTAAAAATACCCTCAGTAGTAATAACAGAAAACATTAGGCAAAAATGAGAGCCAAAGTATCTAGTATAATTAGGTTCTTATCCTTTTTCTCCAATGGAACAAATGTGATGTGCCATTACATATTCGATCCTGTTCCATCCAATAAATGTTTTCTTAAAAATAAATGATAAATAATACTTTCTCTGGCCAAATACAGGAAAAACATTACTTTAGACTCTAATTATGTTAATAACTTAAAACATTTTAGTCTGGGCTATGTTGAAAATTGCTTTGCTTTCTGCTTTAGGAGAAAGGTGGCTGGCTAATTAATATACAAAATACAAAAATGTTTTAAGAACAGTTTTAAAGCTTTTAGCATGTGAATTTCTGAGACACAAATTCTGATCTCTAATTGCAAATAAGTTGAATCTGTTTAAAAACACTTATTTGGAAACACCTTGTCAATAACTTCCAAATATATATATATATATAATATGGAGAAATATACTCTATTTCTATAAATATTTTTCAGCATTTCAGAACTTCTGAATCTATCTCTCCCCAAATGATTCCAAATTAGATTTTATTATACGTAAAATTTTATTATACAATTTTAATTAAGAGGGCATTTTGTTGAGAAATAACTTTTCCTTACATCACTCTTAACATGTATTTTTCATTTTTTAGTTTAGTATTGTTCTTAATTCATCAATCCAACAAACATTTTTTGAAACAAACATTTATAGAAACAATATACTAGGCACATGTATTCTCTTAATATTCCTTACGATTTGAAGATAAATTGCTTGGTTTCTGCTCTCAACCATACTTTAATGAATTTTTATTTTCACCAATATTTTTTCTTTTTTCCCTCCAACTTTTACGTTACATATTAAATATGAACACATACTTAAAAGCAAAACACTTCACTGTGAAACAAAATATTTCAATAATATGAACAATTTGCCTAAAAGAAAATATTTGATCATAAAAATAGATGGAAAACAGCTACAATACAAAAAAATTATTAGTTATTTAAATGACTGACCAAACTAGAGTTAGTTGCCTCTGAGTTAAGAGAAATCAGAACATTCACATAGGTATTACTACAAATTTGAATATATTATGTCTCTAATTTATGAATTCAAAAAAGCAGTCCATATTTCCTTTGATTTTGCATGTCTTTTATATAAAAGGACAGTTCTTCCTCTTTCTAGGTTAAGTACATAGTATGAATTGCCTTACATTCTTTTTTACTAAAATCCGTAACAATTTATTAAGACAAGAGAAGGAAGATATGAAGAACTATGGACAGATAGTACTTGGTAAACTTTTCTTAAAACAACTAAAAATTAAAAGTACCTGATAAGCCAGGCGTGGTGGCGCACGCTTGTGAACCCAGCATTCGGGAGGCGGAGGAGACCAGAGGATCGCGGTTCACGGACAACCTCAGCTACTTAGTGAGGCCCTCTGCAACTCAGTGAGACCCTGTTTCAAAAAAAAAAAAAAAAAAAAAAGACTAAAGAATAGAACTGAGGTAGAATGTCCTTGGGTTCCATCCCCAGTACCACACAGAAAAAGTACCTGATAATGGAATATAATGGAGCTACAAACAGCCCAGGGCCTCCTCCAGAAGAAAAACAAAGAGAAATTGGAGCGACTTGCACAGTTTCCAGCTCACTCCAGTCTAAACCCCAAAACACTGGAAGTCGGCCAATGCTATGCCACTTTGTGTGTGTGTTTTGTTTGAAAAGAAAGGCCATAGGGACATACCAGGAAATTACAGACTGGTTAGTTCTGATTCGGTTGTGGTTTAAATCTTCAGAAACTATTTTAAGAAATCAAACAGAGGAAGATCAGGAACTCAGTGTAGAGGGACCCGTGTGGTTTCAGGAAAGGGATAACTTGCCTCACTAACTGGATGGAATGCTTGAAGGCTGGGTTATCGACATGCAGATACTACCAGCATGAATGTTGGATCTAAGGAGCTTCGAAACCCAGCAATTCAGGGGGAAATAAAAGGCTCCCTGGCTGGTTTATGCGTAAAACAGAGTTGTGCTTTCCTGACAGGTTTGATTTTCATTAGTGAAAGCTTTTTATGGACTGATAGAAAACTTTAAAGAGACACAGATATTTAGAATAGAGTAGTATTTTCAAATAGTTGCCGTGGCCAGTAATAATTGTTTGCTACCACCGGCTGGCACTTTATTAAACTCTTGACACATGGTATATTGTTTAATCCTTTAAATGATTTGATGAGTTATGGAGAATCATTCCCAATATGCAGATGGGGAAACTGAGGGTATGAAAAGTGAAAGTATTCCCAAAGGTAAACAGCTACTCTCAGTGATGGAGCTGGAGTTCAAATCCAAACTTGTCAGACTCCGAAGGCTGAACTTTTCGTTATTGCACATACCTCTCCAAAGTGGGTTTCAAAATTCAAGACATGGCACTCTGGGTTCACAAACAGTACGGTGCTGCCTAGAGATGCTTCCTTATAGGACTGATGGCTTTGCCCAGTGATCTACTGACAGCCACCCGGTCCTGCTAACTACTTTGCTTACAACATCCTGAGGTTAAATGTGGGGATAGCTGTCAAGGACAGGAAAAAACTCACCATCAATGAAGGCCTTCGAGCTAAGGAGCTACCGATGCCCAAGGTGGACCCTAACTTAACATCTACCTGCCTTGCCTAGAAATAACCCAGTTCTGAGGGATCACTTTGAATGAAATTTTCTGAGATTATCCCAAGAATGCTTGTGCTTTTTTTCTGTTGTTCTGGATAGCGAGGTAGGATTGCATTGCCTGATCTGGTGCTAAGATCTCTCAGAGACGCACAGGGTCCTGCAGGAGGCACATACCAGACCAGCCCCCTTGCAACACCACCGTGCACAGGCATGGCCATGCTTTGATTCCTTGAACTAGCAAGTGCACCCTAAAGATGCTAAAGATGACAGTGAAGCACCTCAGAACATTGTGCAGGGGCTTAAAGATTGAATTGTTTACTACTAGAAACCAATAACTTTTGAAGCTTATATTCTTTACACAGCACATCTTTAGAGAAGCAAGTTCTTAATTAAACTTCATACATTATATTTTCTATGCAGTGGAGGTATGGAAAAGAGAAGGAGTGGGGTAAGGTAAAAGGTAATTTAAAAAAGTATAGAGAAGGAAAAACATACCATTCAGAATATCATAACCCTATTACAATCAATGTTAATATTTTAATGTTTCCTTTATTTCTATGGATTTATTTTTTACATAGTTATAATCATTATAAAATATTTTAATCCAGCTTTTTTTAGTTAAAATATATCATAATTTTTATCTATTCATACTCTCTACCTCTATCATTATTCGTTATGTGAGTTTCTTGATTACTGTAATTTTTTCAATAATTCATTTATTGTTGAACATTAAGCTATTCATATATATATAGAATAAATTATATACTCTGTCATATGGAATTTTTCATATTTTGAATAACTTCCTTAGCATAGATTTATAATAACAAATTACTTTGACCTAAAAAAAATAACCTTTTGCTTCCAAAGCAAGTTCTGTGATCACTATGATTGTTTAGACCCGGCCCCTAGTCAAATGAACTTGGAAATCATTGTGTGTTACATACAATCTTTGAGATTTAACAGCCCCAGTGGCTGATTAAAGATTAAAAATTTTTGTGAAAAGAAATCTGCTTAATATTGTTTAACCTGTCTCTCAATTTTATTTAACCCCATACATTTTCTCGCAGCCCACCTCTTGGGTTCTCACCATCTGAGGCCAGTAAACTAGGCTGTTTATGAGAAAGAGTGATATCTTGAAAGAGAACCAAAAGAGTGCTCAGAAAAGACCCCGGTTTTCACAAACCATAGTAATCGAGTTAGTTAGGATATCCATGAGCATGTTTTCTTATTTGTATGCTTTTTTTGAGTTTTTTAAGTGCAGTATAATCATATATCTTGATGGACGTTCAGGGTGACGGAGGCACACATGCACACAGCACTCACTGAGTTCTCCCCCGGTTCCCACCCCATTCGCTCTCCCCCCAACCTTCCCCGTGCCTGACCCTGTGATTGGCATTGATAACTTTGTGTATGTACATCATGTCCATCTAAGTATTTCCCTCTTTAAGTCTTCCTCCCTCTCCCATCTCAATAATAACATTGTAAGGACCTTAAATATGTAGATCAATCACTAACTATAAGAATAAGATGAGCTGGGCGTAGTGCCACATGCTTGCAATCCCAGTAATTGGGAGGCTGAGACAGGAGGATCACAAGGCTCATAACTGCCTCAGCTACTTACTGAGGCCTTCTGAAACTTAGTGAGGCCTTGTTTCAAAATAAAGAATGAAAAATAGGGATGGGAATATAGTTCAGAGGTAGAATGCTCCTCAGTTCCATCCCTAGTACCGCAATAAAAAAATTAATAAAATGAAGTTCAGCTTTTTACCATCATTTCCACTGACTTTTACCATTAGACCCCCCTTCATAGGGAAGACTAGAAAAATGAATATCTATTGATTGCATATGAATTTTGACATCAAGAAGTCATTTAGAAATAAAATATAATCTAAAATGTTTTGAAGTACCAAATAACTAGATTACCTTGTTACAGAGAAGGAGATTTTTTTTCCCTCCCTTTAAAAAGAAAACAACTTGGAATTAACGATTCTAGGTAGATGTCCCCTGATACTCGACTAAGCATATGGAATGCTAACCCTACTTTTAGTTATTGCCAGGACAAGCCCCCACATCTGCTATTTAGTTTGACTGGTTAAGAATGCCTGTGCCTCTCCAAAACCTTCTCACAGTAGGAGGTATCCAGATGCTTCTGTGCATAGTGCATTTTAAAGAAAATGTATTCAGTAATGAACTTGACTCTCCCTTCATATGCTGGGGAACATGTGTTTCCCAACATAGTAGAGAGGACTTTTGGCATACTCGACTCCAAAATTTTTGTCTTCGGTTGGCAGGGCCTTCCTTTGAGATTTTTATGTTGTGAGCAGATGACTGTAGGATGGAAGTATACATGCTATGTTATCCAGAAGCAAGAAAGGCCAGAGACGGAGGTTTTGTGGACAGACTGTAGTTTATGATTTAGACAGTCAGCCTGGAAAATAGTTGGCCTGATCTGGTTCACTCCCTTCCTACCTCTAATCTCAAGACATAGAACCAAAAGTGGGAGGGGCTCGTTCAGAATGAGAGAAAAAGGGAAGAAAGATAGGAGGCAATTTCCTCATAACTGTGGCTTGATAGGAAAGGTTTCACTTCTGGACCAAAATAGAATCATAGGGGTCAAGCAGTCAATCACTGTCCAGAGAGTGAGTGCAGAGAGACCTCCTGGGTCAGCTCAAATGAGGCTGAGAGGAGTGGTAACAGACCGGACATGGAAGAGGAGTAGGTAGACCACCACCTAGCTCAGCATGGGAAGAAAGAGGACTTGTTAGGGCAAGGAGCATAAATAATACTACCTGCATCCCCACCTGCACCTGGAGCCAAGGAGGACCCAGGAGTTTCCGTTCTCTTCCATACAGCTTTTGTGAGCTAGTGAATCCTTTCTCAACCTGGAAAATTCTTTACATAGAAAGACTTCTTGAAATTCTAATGATTGGAGACTCGTTACTGTACAAAGGAAATGCGAGACTCAAGTCACATAGAGAGAACGATGGAAATTATGTTTATAAAATGATGCATAAAATTAACTTGAAAGAATGCCTCAAATACCTTTACTTATTTTTTCTAGGTGACAGAACTATGGTGATTTGCATAATCTTTCATATTTCTTAAGATTTTCAATATTGACTACTATTCTTTTAATAAAAAATGATACTTAGCTGGGCGTGGTGGCGCACGCTTGTAATCCCTGTGCTTGGGAGGTGGAGACAGGAGGATCACGCAGGTTCGAAGCCAGCCGTGCTGGCTTAAGAGACCCTGTTTCCAAATAAAAAGTATTTTAAAAATAGGTCTGGGAGTGTAGCCCGGAGGTAGAAGGGCTTCCAGGAACCCAGTACCACCCCCAAAAAATGATACTTAAAGACATGAACCACAATTCATAAGGATAATTTTAAAATTTATTTTTGTGAGGGAGAGGGCGCAAAATATACTTTTTGTGAAGGTGAGGTAGGTAAACAGTGGCAATTAATGTTAATGAAAATTAACATTGTCAGTTCACATTATCAGTGTTAATGGGTATAGTTTAAAGATACTTTTCTCCTGTCTCCCAAGTTTGGCCTTGCTAAAGAATACAAAGGCAGAAAGAGAGTGGGAAAAGAGGACGGGGAGCAGAAATACCAGCTGAGGGAAGAGAGTCCTCTGGAGATACCAGAGGAGCCAGAGGGCGGACAGGTGTGCAAAGGCTGAGAGGGAGTACTGGAGGCGGGGGCCAAGGCCAGGGAGAAAGCCAGAAGAAGAGTTTAGCGTTTGGAATCAAACCAGCTTTTGTCTATCTACCATAGCGACTGGCTTAGGACAAAATGTGTGTCTTAATTTATATGCTGAGAATAAAAGTATCCATCTTATAGATTTTTATAAGGTTGAATTTCAAAGATGATGTCTATCTAGGCATGGTGACATATGCCTGTAATCTCAGTGCTTGGGAGGCTGAGACAGGAGGATCACCGGTTCAGTGATAGCCTCAGAAAGTAGTGAGACTCTCATTAACCTCGAGAGATTCTGTTTCAAAAATAAAAATAGAAATAGGGCTGGGATATAGCTCGGGGGTAAAATGCCCCTACACATACACACACACAGACACACACACACACACACACACACACACACACACACACACACGATGTCTAAAAGCATCTCTCATAGGCATGACTAGCTTTTGCCACTGGAGTTTATCGCTTACTCTGACTATTTAGTCATGATCAGCCCTCCTCTATCTCGGATCTCAGGAAAGCTCATAGGGGGAAATTTCTATGATACTCAGCAAGTATCTATGGAATAACAAGGTATATCAATGAGTGTATACCACAAATAGATGTTTATTCTTCTAGGTAAACCTTTGAACAATTGAATCTAACCTGGTTTCCTTTTACAGATCATAAAATTGCCTTGTGATTTTACTTAAAATTGCAATTGTGAAAGTTCCTGCTGAATGTCACTAGTGAAGCTGGGGCTTCTGTGGGGCGAGGCCAGCTGTGCACTGAGAAGCTGCGTGGGCACTGTATATGAATGTGCCACGGCCCAGGCTTGGCTTTTGGAGCACCCTGTGTGAAGCTTTCCAGGCCCTACAGGCTCATCAGACTCCGGGGCACTGACCTGGGCTCAGTGGACCCATTGAAGAGTAGGAGTGATATGGCAAGACTGGGCTAGCTGTGCCATTTACTAACTAGCCTCTCGATTAAACTGTCCTCCCCCCAGCCTCAGTTTCCTCCTCCATAAAAATGAGAATAATGCTCTCCCCATTGAAACTGATTGTGGAGACGTAAGAAGATGTATTATCTGTTATTTGAAACTCGGCAAATAGGAATATAATGATACAATAATATGATGGTAATGATAGCCATGGTTCGAATAGCCTTTTGCTAATTCACTTCTGTAAATATGATTGTCAGTTTGATAGGACAGACCCATTAACCTTGGCTAAAACATATAAGAAGTCAAGGGATCAGAGAGTTATGTAGACAACCTCAACTCTAAATTAGAACAGTCAGTTTAATGATCCATAACCCTGACACCCCGATGCGGCCACCTGACCACAGGGAACCTTCTCAGTTACCCAGACCCTCCTGTCGGTCTCTCAGGACATCCTCTACCCCATTCCCTTCCTCTCTGGCTGTCCTTTTGCTGTGACCAGTGCTCTTCTCTCTGGCTCTTAGCTCTCTGATGGTCGTTTTCTTCACTTTACCTAGGCCACTAACTCTCCTGATCCTATTGTGAATCCGGTCATCACCAATCTCTTGAAGCTCCAGTTCTCTAATCCTGGGAATGTCTTCTCCTTTCCTCTTACTTATAATCTAATATCTGCACCATAACATTTCTTCAACTATATCAGAACTTCCAATCCATGGTTCCCACCGGATTCTTTTCAGTGCCCTCCCTGCTATTTATCTGGGTGAGACTCCCAAGTCCAGATGCTTACAGTGATTCCTCTACAGGCCTTCAAGTCCCTTGCTTTCCTCTCCCTCCATGTATTGGATGTAGAATGACACCCCCCAATAGAAACAAGGTAACAATGTTGGAAACAGACCTTGGTTGCTCAAAAAGGGGGCCCTGGGATGTGGTTTTGGGATTATATGTGGTCCCTGTTTCCCCTGTACACTTTCTCATTCATATTTCTCTCTTCTCTCTCTCTCTCTCTCTCTCTCTCCCTTTCTCTCTTACACACACACACACACACACACACACACACACACACACACACACACACTTTCTGTTACCATGCCCTGAATTTCAGACTCTGTCTTCAAATAGACTGAAACCAAAATCTCCAAAAACTGAGCAAATAAATCTTCCTTCTTCAAAGTTGTGTGGTCATTCTTTTGGAATATATTGATAAAAATGTCAACCAAAACACTCCCAGGATGAACTCAGCAATCCACAAGATAACTGGAGGCATTCACACAATGCAACAGACTGTGTGTGTGTGTGTGTGTGTGTGTGTGTGTGTGTTAATGGGAATTGAACCTAGGAGTGTTCTACCTCTGAGCTACATCCCCAGCCCTATGTTATATATACATATATATATATATATATATATATATATATATATATATATTATTTTAACTTTGAAAGGGTCTCAACAACTTGCTGAGGTCCTCAATAAATGCTGAGACTGGCCTCAAACCTGTGATCCTTCTGTCTGAGTCTCTCAAGTACTGGGATTACAAGCATACCACCACACCTGGCTGACTGATCTTATTTTTAAGGTAACATCCAATATTTCCAAGAAAGCTCAATACTGGCAAAGTTCTGCTACATTTCTTTAACATATCTGCTTCCCCACTCTCCAAGATGACTCTTCCCTTATTTCCCTTATTCAGATCTCCTACCTCCTACCTGTCCAATCTCAGTTGCTGACTTTGCCTCACTTGAAAAATTGAAACATTCTTTCCGTAGCAATAAGACCTTCTTTTTATCGCATCCACAGCTAGCCAGCCATCCTCTCCTTGCAGCTCTTATTAACTGGAAAATTGCTACCAATGTTTAGTCATTGACACATTTCCTCAATTTCATCCCAACCGTCCACCTCAAGATATTCCCTTCTCACATCTTCAGTGTCCCCTCTGCCCTGGATCCTTCCATCAGTCCTCAAATATGTCTCCTTTGTGTGACTTTATACACATACATTGCACACGTACCTGACCTCACACTCCTTCCTGTCCACTCATCTAAATGACTCAGAGCTCTACTTCCCCTTCACAACCAACTTCTCAGGTCCCCCTATAAATGGTCTGCTTGCCATGAATTCCTCCCTTTTTACTACCTCCACACCCTACCATAACCTCTTATTACTGTCACCCACCACTGCTGACATTTGGTTTGTCGCCCTTCAGTTCTCTGGCTTCACACTATATATATTTTTCCTACCTTTTAGCGACTTCTTTTTTTTCTTCTTCTGGCATTTTCTCCTATACCAATCAATAAGTGTTAATCTCGTGGTGTGACCCCGGGCTCAGCTCTAGTATTTCTCAAGACCTGTCACCCGAGGTGACTCACCACTCTCCATCCAGTTAATTACTGCCTGCGTGTTGCCCACACTTGAATTTGTAACTCCAGCCACATATCTCTTTGGAGAAGAGACTGTATATTCAGCTGTTCCTCGACGTCACAAGGTCATCTCACAGGTAACATGATCCCTCTTCATAGTCAGCCCACCTTAAAAAGAAACCATTTCTCGTCCGATCTTTTCTAGCTCTGTAAGTGGCATGATCAAGCACCCAGTTGCTCAAACCAAACTCCAGGGCATGGACTTGGATGTGCCTCTGGGTTCGTAGCTCTTCTCTAACCCTTCAACTCCTGCAGTTTCAGCATCCAAGCAGATCTCGAGTCCATCTTCTGCCCTCCACTCTGACAACACCTTAACAGGAGCCAGTATTGGGCTTTTCTGGACTATTACTAGAGTTTTATTTTGGGTCTTCTGGTTTCTAGTCTTGCAAATTCAATTCTGCCCCACCTGAAGCCCTTTAAGCCTTCTCTCATTGCATTTTTAATAAAATAGCAGCTTGGCACCCCCACCTTCCAAACTCTGGGTGACCTGGCCCATGGTCTCTTTCTCACACTCACTCTGGACTCTCTCCCCTCTGCCCTTCTCTCTCCTTTCAGTTCTTTGAGCATACTCAGCTCCTTTATGCCTGAGGACTTCACACACGTTTCACCTGTTCCCATTTTTCTCTTGAATGATGACTTACGTTTCAGGTCTTGGCTCTAACACTACCTCCTCCAAGAAGACCTTCCTGTGTCAGCTTAGGAGAGAGCGCTCCTCGGTGTTGTTTGTATCACTACAGTTTTATCCTTCATAGCATCCCTTAAAAATGTGTTATCCTTTTACCTATTTATTGTTGTGTCTTCCTATCTTTCTTCTTCCATAGGCTGTGAGCTCACGGGGGCAGAGCCCAGTCCTGTTTTAGAGACCAATTTGCATCTGGTGCAAAGGGAAGTGGCAGTACTCGGCCCTTTCACACTGTCTACCCCACCTGTGCTTTCTTTGCTGCCTCCACCACACCAGAGGCTGGGAGTGACACCTGCAGCCTCTGCTTTTGAGGAAACCTGGGGCCGAAATAGAAGCTCATAAAAGTATTCATTAAACAAATAGATGAGTAATGTGTTCTGGTATCCCATAAATTTCTGAAACTTCTGATCTAACTAATATTATATTATTAAGAGAACCTCATTTGCATCACAAAGGATGGACTTGGATACACATGCCAAGTCTGGCAAGCTTGACTTAGGCGATGCCTTCCTTCCCTTCTAACTATCCTTTTCCCTTCTGTCATGGAGCTGGTTTCCTGAACTTCTTCCCCTGGAATGTATCCTCTTTGTCTTTGCCTCTAGACTTTCTAAGGTATTATTTTACCACTCGCCTATGCTCTGTACACACTTAACTTCTCTGTTTCATAGAAATAATGGAGCCTTCGCATAGCCTGTACCTCTCTCTACCTACAGCTGGGAGTGCACCACAGCCTCCAAAGGTGTTTCCCTCTGCTGCTGAGGACCAGGTGCTGGGGTGGCAGGTTGGGCCACCAGGGGATCCATAGGTGCTAGACACACAGAGAGAGTCTATGGGCACTGGGAACACATCCTCTGGCGCCAGGGCTGAACTGGGGCTTGTGGAGCCTCAAACAGCCAGAAATCATGTAGAGCGGATGGGAGAGACACTCCTCTTCCCTCTGTGTGACATTTGTTAGCAGACTGCCAAAACATCATGTCTTCTACTATTCCTATTCCTAACGTTTTTCAATGTTAATTTTCAAGACCTTAGGGAATTAGACATCAGAGTCCAAGATGTTGGTACAATAGTTGTAATTATTTTTTATTTTTGTTTTTGTCGAGTATGGAAAAATATTAAGATATGTGTATTCAAGATCTTCCGTATGGCCATCTTATGATCTAGTATTGCCATATTATTTTAATAAGCATAACCAATTTGTATTTATGAACACATGAATTAAAAACATAATTACATTATGAAATGTCATACATCGACTTCAGTGATTGGAAAGAAAAAAGATGGTAGGAATATTGGGTCTTTACATGGTACATGATGATCTAGCCAGGCCCCAGAGCCATGAGTAAAGAATTCTTCTCACCAACTAGTGTATTTTGCTGATCCCGCCATTGGCTATGTCTGTACATTTTTAAGTGGGATTATAATAAAAACAGGGTTAGGTACCCAAAAGAATCTCTTACACTTTAAAATGATCAATATATTACTTAAACTATAAAAAGCAATATCAGGGTGATTTTGGTGGTACTGGGGTTTCTGGAAACCCCTCTACTTCCGGGCTACACTCCCAGACCTATTTTTTTTTTATATTTTTATTTGGAAACAGGGTGTCTTAGCCAACGCAGCTGACTTCAAACCTGTGCGATCCTCCTGTCTCCGCCTCCCAAGCGCGGGGATTACAAGCGTGCACCACCACGCCCGGTTCTCAGGGTGATTTTAAGAAAGATAAAACTGTTCTTCCCTTTTCTATTTCTCTGTTTTACTTATAGCTTTTTTTTTAATGATCAACACCAACTCTCTCTCTCTCTCTCTCTCTCTCTCTCTCTCTCTCTCTCTCTCTCTCTCTCTCTGAAACTCAGAGATTCTCCAGTATTCATCTAAAAGATGAACTAACACCTGACACCCCAAAGTACTCAGAACTATCCTCCTGCCCTACCTCTAAACAACTGAAATGGCTTAGTAGGCCAAATTGGGCTTTCCTTTAAGATGAATTCTCTCCGTAAGGGTCTTTGTGCAAACAGTTCCTGGTATCTACTCCTCCAGTCCTCATGCATAGGTGGACCTTATCACAACTTAGATTCAGGCTGGAATCTCCACTAACCTGGCTTGAAAAATTATGTGAAAAAAATAAATAATTAAAAGACTGAGTGATGGCCGGGCGTGGCACATGCTTGTAATCCCCATGCTTGGGAGGCGGAGACAGGAGGATCACACAGGTTTGAAGCCAGCTGCATGCACTGGCTTAGGAGACCCTGTTTCCAAATAAAAATATAAAATAGGCCTGGGAGTGTAGCCCGAAGGTAGAAGGGCTTCCAGGAACCCCAGTACAACAAAAAATAAAGAGAAAGGAAGAAAGAAAGAAAGAGAGAAAGAAAGAAAGAAAGAAAGAAAGAAAGAAAGAAAGAAAGAAAGACTGAGTGATGTAATGAAATAAAGAATAAAGAATTATTTTACCTGACAATAGAAAAGCCATTGTTTGCTCATGGTATGATTTGAGAAAAAGAAAGTACTTTCTCTTCCCAGGTGATAGAAGACAAACTTAAATTAGAAAAGGATAAAGGGAAACCAAAATCCCCCAAGGAGAAGAAGGCCCCAAATGCCAAGGCCCCGAAAGGAAAGGGAAAGGACCAGCCCGAGGCCAGCACCACAGTGAAGAAGACCACGGAGTTGAAACGCAGGGGAGAAGAGGACGAGACCAAGCGCTACATTGGTCAGTGGGCCCGCTGCCAGTGCTGGCTTTGCCCGTCTCCCCCTACCTCCCATGACAAAACGCAAGAAACCCTTCCTAGAATATTATGCTCAACTTTCCCCAGCCTTTTCATTCCTCATAAAACCACAAATCACTCTTCATGCTACTCTAAGAGGAAAATATTTCTATTTGTAGTTTATTTGTGTTTTTAGCAAATATTTATGTACCATGTGTCTCACGAGGCACATTTACATAGTGCAAATGGAAGATGAGATAGTGAGCCGATTGGGCAACTGAGGCACTTGCTATGTTTTGAGGAACATAAAGGATAATCGGAGGTAATTATAAAGCAAAGTAAAAAGGGGTTATTGTCGCCAGTGAAATGCAGTGGTAATAAAATCAGGCCACTTAATTTGAGACCCCTCCAGAGCACAGAAGTTTCTGACTCCAACTTCTCCCATTATCATTTTGTCCTAAAAAGAGCAGCTAGAATTTTCTTTAATTGTAGATTATTGGCATGAAAATGATTGACCAAAGGCAATGACAAGTAATTCATTGCTGCCTTTTCTTGAATCCAAATGAAACCACCTGTTATTATCTGTATCTTATTAATTATTTTAATTAATAGCCTCTTTTAGCAGTTCTAGGTCTACATCATATTTAAATGAGATAGTAGTGAGCTTTCATATTCCTTATTATTTGATTTATAAATTTCTAAATACATTAGATTTAAAAGCAATTATGCAGATTCCATAAGTGGCATCAACACTGATTAGATCAGTAACAGCATAAAAATAATTACCTAAAATATGAGAGGTTGTGGACTTGTTCTACAATTTGCAAATGTACTACAATTGGCTATTATAAAATGTAATATTTTTATGTACCATGCACTGTAAATATTGAAGTTTAGCATTGGTCCTCATCTCCCAGATTATCACATTCTAAGATATGCTAATTATTTAATATTAATAAAATAGTATAACCAGGGTAAAATAGGAGAAAGAAATTTTAGGAAAATTCACAATATGCATTTTTTAAATTTTAATGTAATAAATACATAATTGCTGCATCATCGGTACTCAGTATTCACATCCATTGACATAAGTGCATTATATCCATCGACTTTGGTAGAGATCATGGCCATATTCAATATTTCCCTCTCCTGTAAACACCTCTACCTATAAAATACCACAAAGCTGCAGCTACTTGTAATTCAGGAGTAAAGCCAGATGTTGCTCAAAAGAGATTAGAACCAAAAAAAAAAAGTTAACAGGCTAAACTCTGACAAAACCCAAGCACACATTTTCCATGACCACAGGCCCCATGCATGCTTGTCCTCCTGTTACTCCTTTGTCTCATTTGCGAAAGTGATTTAATATTTTGTAAAATGGCCACAGTCCTCTGGAAGGGCAATAATGAAAAACAGTCAACACTACTGCATTTCAGCCAACTGGACCATTTTTTGGCAAGCCAGAGGGATTATAAATGCATACATAATGTATATGGCCACAGAACTGGCTGAGTGCAACCTGTTCTCTCTCACAATGATGGCTGCTCTTCTTTATGGTATTTTGAACAGATGATGAGCCAGACGATGGTGCCCAGCATTACATTATTGTTGTCGGCTTCAACAATCCTCAGCTATTAGCCATTATGACCGAGCTTGGAATTCCCATAGCCAGCGTGATTAAAATATCTTCAGAGAATTACACACCTCTGCAGACACACCTGGCAGCAGTTAGCCAGCAGCAGGAAGTTTCTCTTCAGCCAGAAGGTATGCAGTCGGCCTCACAACTTACCAAGTCTTTCAATATTAACTGCTTGTCCTTAAAATCCAAATACAATCTGCTGTCCAAAACAGAGTCACATACTACATACACTATTAAATCCTTTCAAGACTTTGATTTGCCATGTATTCTGCTTGTATCAGCCAAGAGTCATAAATTTTGCAAATTAAAATCATACTCTGTGTTTATATCCCTGTGTAGCCACAGAAAACAAACTGCAAGTCAGAAGACTTGGTTATCCAAGCACATTTCTCAGAGACTTTTTTTTTTTTTTTTTGTGGGTCTGGGGATGGAACCCAAAGGCATTTGACCTCCGAGCTATAACCCCTGCCCAATTTTTTATTATTTATTTTGAAACAGGGTCTCACTGAGTTGCGGAGAGCCTCACTAAGTAGCTGAGGCTGTCCACGAACCACGATCCTCCGGTCTCAGCCTCCCAAATGCGGGGATTACAAGCTACCACGCCCGGCTTCTCAGAAACTTTTGATCTGTTACTTTTACCCAATGCATGGGCTAGTTAGATCACTGTTGATAATCAGTTCTTAGAAAAACCACAAGCCACCAAATGAATCTAGCTAGCCCTGGATTCTTGCCCCACTCTGCTACTGAAATATTGTGATAAGTCATAGGTGGTGCTTTATTTTACTGGCCTTTGCCTACAAAGATGTAAGATGAAGTCCCAAACACATTGCCATGCAGGTATCTTGAGCCTTGGGTCTTTGTCTCAGGGAATTGTGCTAGATATACCTCTGCAAGAAAGAAACAAAATCTACTATGCACTTTAAGTGGCTCAATGGGGATTCAGTGTAAGCCTTTGTTTCCAGAAATCCCAGCTCTTCCTGCCATATGTGTTGCTTTTATGTTGTTTATTAATAAGGTTTGCTACTGAGATGTATGGCTACAATGCACTAATTAAAAAAATAATGCTGCCACTGTGCTTTGTAACTTACGCTGCCGCACTCCAATTTCTGTAACACCACATTTTATGAAATTGCTTTCCAGTTAGAAATCACTACCCTTGACAATAGTAATAGCTGCCATTAACTGGGCACATGTATCAGGACCAGGCTCGGCACTGAGGGCCCTAAGGACACTGATTCATGTAGTTTTTGCAAAAACCCTAGGAAATATCTTTATTATTTCCATCTTGCCAAAAAGGACTCTCAGACCAGAGGCAGCTGTCAAGTAAAAGAGTGGAGATTCTAACCCAAGCTACTCCTGACCATTGAGAATATCATTAAAAAATGTATTATTGAAACTGGTGAGAAAATGTTGCATAGTTTTTTTTTCAAGTAGGAAATATGTAATGGACAAAAGTAAATTACTATAAAAATAGGCTTTATAATAAAATAATGAGATCTTAATGATAGAAGCTATTTACTTGTAGATGTACTAAACAAATATTTCAAGCAAACTTTTAAGTGTAACTATATGGAAACATGTCATTATTTTCTAGTCGGAGTGCAAATTCCCAGAGAAGACCGTAGCTATTTTAATGTGACCACAAATTAACAGAAGAATAAGTCATCCACCAAGTCTGGTTTTAGCAATGTAAGAAGAAGATAATTAACTATATTTTAATCAATTATGCAGCAAATACAAATGTGGTCAAAAAATGATTTGGGAAAAAAATTGGTCCTATGCATCCTAGGGGTGATGGAAATCTTGAGCAGATTTAACTGCCAAGATCTTAGCATTTTTCTGGTCCTCAACTATAAAATAAAGGTATAAGATGAGCTCATATTTAATATCAACTTCAGAAGTAAAATCTTATTTCATAATTGTGTGGTTTCTAAAACTTCTAAAAATTAAATTTACTTACATTTTCTGGTATTATACAGACATTTTGCAATGAATATGCATCACTATATCCAGTTAAAGTGGAAAGAGATTGAATTCTCTCATTTTGTAGTTAAATATGTTGCTATTATTAGAGATAGAAGCTGAAAAACTGAAGAAAGAGACTGCCATAAAAGAACTTGAAGTTTTCTGGAAGTACTTGGAACCAATCCTGAATAATGAGAAACCCGAAACAAACCTCTTTGACGTTGCCCGGCTTGAGTACATGGTCAAAGCAGCTGACTTTCCCTCTGACTGGTCAGACAACGAGATGCTGGTAAGTACAGGTGTGAGTGAGAGTGTGCGGCTTTTAGGTGACATGAGTCCAATATGCTGTTCATTCCTTGCATGATATGTACTGAGCAATCACTACAACATTTCGTGCTAGGCTTTTTTGTCTTTGAGTCAGTGATAACACTGCATGCCCAGTGATGGTGACAGTCTGGTTCTGCAGCCTTTAGAGTATGAATTAATAATAAAGAGTAAGATGGGAGGGGTGTATACATCTGTAATCTCAGTACTTGGGAGGTTGAGATGGGTTTGTAGCTTCCAGGCCAGTGCACAGTAACTTAGTGAGATTCCGTTTAAAAAAAAAATTAAAAGGGGGATGGATTTCACTCACCAGTATGAGAGAGAGAGAGAGAGAGAGAGAGAGAGAGAGAGAGAGAGAGAGGATATAACATAGGAAGATAAATAGTAGTCATTCCTTTGTCTAGTGACACATAGCTTTGTTTCATACCTTAACAGTGTTCAAAGCAATAATTAGAACATTAACATACATTACTTGTAAAATAGTAAATTTTATTGAGTTTAATTTTATTACATGCATGCATACATATTATTACACATGTATATGTAAATGCATTTTTTGCAGTACTGGGACTGGAACCCAGGGGGCATTCTACCTTCAAGCGACACCCACCCCAGTCGTATTTTTTTTATATTTTAGTTTGAAACAGGGTCTCACTGAGTTACAAAGGGCCTCACTAAGTAGGTGAGGCTGTTCGCAAACTGCGATCCTCCAGTCTCAGCCTCCCAAATGCTGGGATTACAAGCATGTGCCACCATGCCCGGCTAAGTATTGTTTTCATAAGGTCTTGCTTTTATTGTCAAAATATTATTTTTAAGCTGGGTGTGGTTGTGCACACTTGTATCCTTAGTGCTTGGCAGGCTGAGACAGGAGGATTAAAAGTTCAAAGACAGCTTCTTCAGCAACTTAGTGAGGCTATCAGCAACTTAGTGAGACTCTGTTTCCAAATAAAAAGTAAAATAGGTCTGGATGTGTAACTCAGAGTTAGAATGTCCCTGGGTTCCATCTCCAGTACCAAAAGAAATCTTATTTTTAGTACATTTGGCCAATAAGCTACATCCTAAGAGGATGATTTGAACCTGGCCCAACAACTGGCAGGGATTTCCTCAGAGAATTCACTGTCCTTGGCTATCAAGAAGCTTGCAGACAGACAAGACCAAAACCATGAAACAGAGAAGCAGTGATAGAGGTGCCATATGTCCTAGTGCCAGTCTCAGAAACTTAGAGTCTCGGCGACTTAGCCTGAACCTGTTTCAAAACAAAAAAGTACAGCTTAACAAGACCCTGTTTCAAAATAAACAGGGAAACTAGCTTAGAGGTAGAATGCCCTTAGGTTCAATCCCCAGTACAAAAATAAAAATTATCAGCCAGGCATGGTGGTGCATGCTTATAATCCCAGTACTTGGGAGGCTGAGACAGGAGGATTTCATAGGTTTGAAGCCAACTTTGGCTACTTACTGAGGCTCTTAGCAACTCAGTGAGACCCTGTTTCTAACTAAAGAATTAAAAAATAGGGCTGAGAGTGTAGCTCCTGGTAGAATGCCCCTGGGTTCCATCCCAGTAGTACAAAAAAGTAAATAAATAAATTTTCTTGTGTTAAAAATATGACCAACCTTAGTTGAAATACTAATTATGGCAGAACATTCCTGCTTCGGAAGTAGATTACTGTCCATTGTCCAGTTGGGCCATGAGGACAGCTTGCACCAGTGGAAGTATTCCGCTCTCTAGAGAGCTGGTTGGGCTGTGCCCAGCTGGCAGCGATCTCCTGCCAGTCAATTTGCGAGTCAGCACTGAGCCTCGTAGCCATGTCAGTATTTGGGTGTGAGTCCAACCGCAGTAACACGGACCCTAGAGCCAAGGGGCGCCTCTGCAAGGTATGGCGTAGGACCCACCACCGAGGATGAGGGCCTCAAAAATGGCTCAGTGATAAAGCTGAATCCCCAAAGAAAAGGCCACTGGATTTAGTACTAAAGATGAATGTTCATTTTAAGATTAGAGTCACATAATAAACATAAAAATGGATAAAGCTACTTCAAGTGGAAGCAGAGCAACCGCGTGGCGGTGCACTCTCCTCTCTTTATGTGGATAATGGCCTCATCACCAGATTAGAAGCCGGCCAAAGCATCCTTCCCCTCTGGAAGGAGGAAAGCTTTCACAACCTTGGCTGCAAACAAGCATGCTGTATTTCTGCTGAAGTAAGGTAATGAAAGCTTTACATCAAATAAATGCCCACTGAGATGTGCTAACTGCTCACACAAGACATCTGCAATGCTTCAAGTTAAACCCTGGTTGCTGAAATAATTTGCCAGCCTTTGGTATATCATTTGCTGCTCGATCTTAAAACGAATTAGCTAGGTTAAGCTGAGGGATCATTGGGCAGAAGCTTTACTGCATTTCCTAGAAATATAAACAAAAATGCATTTTTCTGCCGGAATTTAGGCAAGGAATACCAAGTGAAGCCAGATGGACAGGTGTGGTGTGATAGGCAGAGCCGGTGCACTTTGCTGGACTTCTGCCAGGTTATGATTCATTGGCCCCACAAGCAGCTCTCCCATTCCACCTTACCTCTTCAACTCAGACACTGGTTGAGCCTATTTAATCCGTCTTTGCTTCCAAAATTGACAGACACAACAATCATAGTGCTTTCCCACTGCTGGAAATGAAAGCTCCAATTATAAAGGTATCATCTGATCTATAACTTGCTTGCCAGGTCATAAAATGTGGGTAGTAGGGGAGCAATGGCCCATTGGGGTTTCTTAGTGGTTTCCCCTAAAAGTAGCACAGGTGGAAGGAAAAAATGAAGGAAAGAAAGAACTATTGATTGCATGTGCCGGTGGCATACGTGGATGGATGACACAGAGTTATTCCATTCTGCTCCTTGCAGAGCCAGGCAAGAAGTCCTGAAATGCTTGTCTTTGACTAAGAAACCAAGATTACTTAACCTGTTTCAGGAACTGAGATACCAAACATATAGATCACACTGCAGAAACTATGGCTAAGTTATTTTTATTTAGATGAAGCATTACTTAGCTTCTTCCACTACTAGGGCAGACATAAGGCCTCTGAGGTGGGACAGTCTGCCTTGTGGTGGATGAGAATGGTTGATGGATGGAGACCTGGTCACGATAGCTGAAATCCCGAGGCTCAGGGATTCAGAGATTGGCTTTCCTTTAAAAAGTTAAGAAGCCAGCCATGGTGGTGCATGCTTGTAATCCCAATTCTTGGGAGGCTGAGACAGGAGGATTGCAGGTTTGATTACAGCTTCAGCAAGTAGTGAGGCTCTCATCAACCTAGTGAGACCTTGTTTCAAAATAAAAATTTTAAAAATGGCTGGGGTGTCACTTGGAAGTAGAATATCCCTGGGTTCAAACCCTAGTGCCACTAAATAAATAAATAAGTAAATAAATAATAAAATAGTTGAGAAGCTTAGCTGGTAAGGTAGACAGAAACCATGTATCTGTTTCTGAAAGTATGGAACTAACAACCATTACCATTAATTCTCTCACCTGTAGCTGGAATTGGGCACCGATATTTTTGAAAATATTGCCTGCTTGATGTACGACACCCTGGATTGGAAGAGGCAGCACCAGCACTATTTGGAAAGCATGCAGCTTATTAATGTCCCACAAGTGTTTAGTGACAAATATATCTTAGAATCCTTATCGATCTCTGAGGTAGGCACAGGCTCACATGTCTCTAGAAAACTGGATGATTAACTGAACAACTTGGTTTTCATGTTTATAAAGTACATGAAGAAAAATACATAAATACTTCTATGGAGGTAGCACAGCCTTCTAGGATGTAATATGTGAGAGTGGGAACCTGGAAAAGAGCCCCAAGCAGAGCCTTAAAGGGCTGTGTGGTGGGGACTTTATGAACCTACTCTGCAAACGACATCTGCAAAGGTAGGGGTGGAAGCCACACGTCAGCACATGGTGTCTTGAATAACAGCCACAGGGGATATTGGTAAAGTAACCACAGCATTTATGCAGTGCCTATTCTGTGCTCGTATGGTGCAAGGTGCTGGAAAAGCCAAGGGTAACTTTTTTTTTAAAGAGGAGCGTGGTCAGGTAGACGGCAGTTTCAACATAGCATGCTAAATGCCAGGAGGGTGGTCAGCTCAGGCTGCAATAGCAGCAGTGCTAAATGGTGCCTTGCCTGCTTTGAGGAGGTATAGAGTGTAGAGAAGAGTCAGGAAAATACACCAGGATTAGTGATGCGCTGAAGGCTAAGTACGAATTGCCCCAGGGAAAAACTGATGGAGGAAAGGGGCACGTTGTTACTCTCAAGAAAGGAACAAAGATGTGGAGGTTGAAGGAACAAAGTGTTAAGACACAAGCCAGGAGCATGATGGAGTTCGGTGCTCCCAGACTCGTGTGCCAAGTGAGACAGGGGGAGGCATGGATGGCGGACCAGGAATGCCCTCTGGTGCCAAGTTAATGAGTTTGATTGGGTTTTATCCTAAAGGCCATGGAGAACCATTGAAAAATTGTAAGGGGGAGAGAGGTCTGACCCTTAGTCATCCAGAAAAAAAAGGAATGTTTGTGCCATCAAAGGATGGGTGCACCATCTCCCATCGCCCACAGTTGCTCCATGGCTGTGTTAGGAAAAACTGAATGGTGTCCACACCCAGTCCCTTCTCTCCTTCCACACAAAAACCTGAAGTTAGCAAGTGATTTTGTGTTGTGAACATGATTATACCGTCTCAGAATCCTGTTCAGACTCATATCAGATTGGATGAAAGCGCTTCTCAGCTGGACATGTCAGTTGTTTCTTTTTAATTATTATTTTTTTAGGCCTTACATGTTCCTCCAACTCCTGGAAAGAAGAAAGCACAAAGTGAAGAGCCACAGGCTCCACCACCAGGCATGTGCAAAATGTTGCCCGGGGGAAGGGGGCCAGTATCCGGAGCTGGCACTTTAAGGAATAATGGCTGTCCTTGGCATCGCTTTCACCTCCTTCTCCACCTGCAGTTTCTACATTTATTAATGTGTGGTCAGGGTTTAAATTCATGCATGAAATCTTGATGGAAGAAAATGGAAAATACATCTTAATTGGGCAATAATGCTTTCTGTATTATAGTGGCCTTCATCACCACCACGGAAGTAGACATGCGATTTTACAATGACCTGCTGAATCCGATTCCGGAGGAATTCGTTTCTGTCCCCCTTATACTGCACTGCATGCTGGAGCAGGTGGGTGTCACCGCCACCAAGGCTTTTCCCAGATGGCAACTGTAAGCCACTCCGTCTCTGCTTCCATTTTTAACACTACTTTAAAATCGTAATACCTGAAAACATTCTCATTTATAAAGATTAGAAGATTTCATGGACCCGCCATAAAATCTAGTTATACCACTCCTCAGTATCTTCTGAGAATTAGAAGAATTAAATAGGCATTTAAAAGAATTAAATAGGAATTCCCATGGTGATACGTTTATACTCATGTTTATAGCAGCACAATTAACAATAGCTAAGTTTTGGAACCAACCTAGATGTCCATCGACAGATGACTGGGTAAAAAAATGTGCTATATACACATCATAGAATTTTACTCAGCTATAAAGAAGAATAAAAAATATGTCATTTGAAGGAAAATGGATAGAACTGGATAATGGCATACTAAATGAGGTTAGCCAGACTCAGATAATCAAGGGCCACATTTTTCTTTTTACATTTGGAAGCTAGGGAGAAGTAAGAAAAGGGACCTCATGAAAACTAGGAAAAAGATTAGTAAAGTAGTGAAAGGGGACCAGGGGAGGGAGGAGGCAGGGGAAAGGGAGGCAAGAAGAAGAAAACAGACCGAATAATGGCGCATGCATATATGGATGTGGCATTATGAGTCTCACTATCATGTACAATTACAATGCACCAGCAAAAGAAAATTAGAATAGTTCAGATAAAATTAAAGTTTGGCCGGGCGTGGTGGCGCACGCTTGTAATCCCCGCGCTTGGGAGGCGGAGACAGGAGGATCGCGCAGGTTCGAAGCCAGCCATGCTGGCTTAAGAGACCCTGTTTCCAAATAAAAATATAAAATAGGTCTTGATGTGTAGCCTGGAGGTAGAAGGGTTCCATCCCCAGTACCACCAAAAAAAAACAGATTAAAGTTTGCTATTATCATCAGCTTCCATTCTTGTTTTTCCTATGAGCATTTAACATTTCTTGAAGTTCTGATAGAGCATATTCTTAAAACTATCTAGTAGTATTTTAATGGAAACAGAATAGGACAGGGATGTTTTGGTGGAGTGGTGAATGACCTTCAACTATCTGTAAAGTGTAATTTGTACTTACAGATTTAATTCGATTTTTCTGCTCATAAGACTACTGTGTGTTTTTGTGTGTCTGCGTGTGTGTGTGTGTGTGTGTGTGTGTTACTAGAGATTGAACCCACAGACATTCTACCTTCTCTGAGATATACCACCAACCCTATTTGTATTCTTTATTTTGAAACAGGGTCTCACAAATTTGCAAAGGGCCTCACTAAGTAGTTGAGACTGGCTTCAAACCTGCAATCTTTCTGTCTCAGCCTCCCAAGTACTGAGATTACGAACATGTGCCACCATTCCAAGCTTCTTAAAACTAATTTTAATCATGAGTTTTTTATATAAATGTGTCCACTTTATTTGGGTTTTCAATATGATACAAAGCTCTTTATATTATTCACTTAAATGCAGTTTTAAATATCCTTTCTAGCGGGCATGATAGCACATGCTTTTAATCCTGGTGCTTGGGAGGCTGAGACAGAACTATCCCAGGTTTGAGGCCTGCCTCTACTACTTAGTTAGGTCCTCTGCAACCTAGTGAGACTTTGTTTCAAAATAAAGAAGAAGCCGGGCGTGGTGGTGCACGCTTATAATCCCCGCGTTTGGGAGGCGGAGACAGGAGGATCGCTCAGGTTCAAAGCCAGCCTCACTGGCTTAAGAGACCCTGTTTCCAAATAAAAATATAAAAATAGGTCTGGGAGTGTAGCCCGGAGGTAGAAGGGCTTCCAGGAACCCCAGTACCACAAAAAATAAAATAAAATAAAATAAATAATGAAAAATAGAGGTGGGGGTGGGGGTGGAGCTCAGAGGTAGAATGCTCCTGGGTGGTACAAATGACTTTTGAACCTAGTCCACCTGTGTGGAAAAGGACTTTGGTTATTTTGCTCCGTTTTCTTTTTTTTTTTTTTGGTGGTACTGGGGTTCCTGGAAGCCCTTCTACCTCCGGGCTACGCTCCCAGACCTATTTTATATTTTTGAACAGGGTCTCTTACGCCAGCGCGGCCGGCTTCGAACCTGCGCGATCCTCCTGTCTCCGCCTCCCAAGCGCGGGGATTACAAGCGTGCGCCACCACGCCCGGCTGCTCCGTTTTCTTTTTCCTTCTAATATTGCTGATAAGAAATCTGATGCAGGTCTAAAATCTTTTATTTCCTGTTTTTGCAGTCATTAAGACTTTCTCTTTAAAACTGACAGTGCAAGGCTATGTCTATATGTAAGAGTCTATTTTCTGTTTCTATAACAAAAATATTGGAGGTTGGATGACTTTATAAAGAAATTTACTGCACTCACAATCCTGGATGTTGAAAGTCAAAAATATCAGACATGCCCGTTGATCTGCTGGCTCAGTCTCCCTCTCTCTGTCTGTCTCTATCTCTCCTCTTTCACACACACACACACACACACACACACACACACACACACACACACACACAGACACACACACACTTGTCATTTACAGAAGTGTTTCAGCATTATTTGCTGCTGTGATCTTCTTATACCCAAAACACACAGAACTAAAAGGAAGAAAGGTGTATTTGTTTACAGGTCTGGGAATTTCAGCGTCTCTATATAGTCTATATGCCAGCTGTCAAGCAGGAGCCAGGGCTGTAGGTGCTCAGGGCGTGATGGCAGGAAGCAGGGAGAGCTAGGGGAAGGGGAGGGACATGCAGTCCCCAAGGCCACACACCCAGGGACCCAGCTCTGCTGCCTCCAGGGTCTGAGGTCCAAGGGACGTTTCACTTTCAATCCGTAACAAAAGGCCTCTGTTTTCTTGTTCATGCCCATTACTTAATTCTACCTTTAACTTGAACTTCCCCTTCTCTCTCTAGTAATCTTGCTTTCCCTAGATCTGCCTGGTGGACTCATCTTATGATCCAACCTCCCATGGCAGTCACAGTGTGGCACCTGATTTAAAAAAGCTTCACAATAGGCGCAAAGCACTCCCTATGACCTCTTTGTTGCATTTCCTTATCAAAAGTTTGTTTTGAAATGTATTTATTGGCATTATTTCTTGCCTTTTTCCTCTTGGCAGAACATAAGCTCCATGGAAGCAGGAACTTAATTAAGCTCTTATTCGCTGCTGAATGGCTAACACACAATATCCATAGCTAATCTATAGGAGACACTCCATGTATATTTATCAAATTGACCCTCGTTGTGATTGGATGGGTGTTGGAACTTTGGGGTTTTCCTCCTTCTCTTTAAATGTTCTATAATTTTGTCCATTTGGAAATTATAGCTTAATTTCCTACCAATTCTTTATTTAGTGGAGTCTAGTCTATTATTGAAATTTTGTTTTAGCAATAATATTTCTAATTTGTAAATGCTCTTCAAAATTGCCTATTCTTTTCTTTATTCATAAATGTAGTAAATTCTTGTTCTTTGTTCATAAGTGTTTATTTTAAAGTTCTTTTCAGAATCTATCATCTCAGTAACCTGAGAAAATTTTTTAATTTTATTTTTTATGTTTTGGTGGTACTGGGGTTCCTGGAGACCCTTCTACCTCTAGGCTATACTCCCAGACCTGTTTTTATACTTTTAAAAAATTTATTTAGAAACAGGGTCTCTTAAGCCAGCACAGCTGGCTTCGAACCTGCGCGATCCTCCTGTCTCCGCCTCCCAAGTGCGGGGATTACAAGCGTGCGCCACCACGCCTGGCAAATGTTTTCTTTTTATTGACTGCCTTTCATTCTAACCAATCTCACTAATATTTGCCTTTTTTAATTCCATAAGATTTTTGTGAGACCAGACACAACAATTCATTTATTTTGTCATAATTTATTATGTCAATATATTTGTCAAAGCTCAAAACCCATGTAGAGTTTGTAGTATAATTGTGTTTGTCTTAGTCACTCTTGATTTATTCAACTCAAGGCAAACATTTACTGGCCATCTACTACGTTAGGACAGTTGAAGAGCTTGGTGGCTGGCTTAGGAAAGGCATCCAATATATGTGTGTAGAATGAATAAAGACTTCATAGTAAAGGGATGGACAATTAAAGCATAGGAGCACTGAGATGGCCGTTTACAGGACAGGACATTAGAGTTTAACATTTCCTAAAGATGCTAGTTGTGATGAGTGTGGGCCCATGAGATGTGAAGATAGAAAGTGGAAACAGTGACGTTTTTGATAGTCGGGTTCTATAATTTGTGAAAGAAAATTAAGAGTATTTTGTTATCCTAGAGTAGAATAAAAAAGGTCAACAGGTAGTTACTTGGCCTCTCAGGGAACACTCAGAAATGTCTGGAGATTGTTTGTCACAACTGGAGGGGGGCTATTTTCTTCTAATGTGTAGAGGCCAAGGTCACCTCAGAACATCCTACAGTGCCCCAGATGATGCCCGTGGCCAACGACTACCCATCCAAAGTGCCATTAGTGCAGGTCTAGAAGCCTTGTCACAAGACATAAGATCATGAGGGTGATTATAAGACTTAAAGTAAAAAGGAAGAGCTATAAATCGGGCACCCACCTTGATTATATTTCAATGTCTCTCACTTGTTGACCATGTAAAAGTGAACAAGGCATTTAAACTTTTCAGACCTCTCTTTCCCCACAGAAAGGAGACAATTATCATTGCTGGTCTCATTTTCTTACACTTTTCTGTTCTTGAAGAAAGAATGAGGACTTGGCCTAGACCCCAGTTCCTCTACTCAACAGCCTCAAGACCTGCACCAGGCATCTAACTCCACTCACCCTATTTTTCTTTTCCATAAAATGGGAAATAATGTCTACCCAAGATTGCTATGACGCCTAAATGAGGGCATGTGTGAGGTTGCCCTAAATAGCATCTGGCATGTGGAAGGCAGATATCTATGAACACTGTCTTCAGTACTCTAAGAGAAAGAATATTTATTTTAAGTTATTATTTTGATGTTTTCCATAGTGAAGGTGATTGCTTACCATTTGAATTTGTGTTATCTAGTTTAATGATTCCTACTTTACTGCATGGATTATGACTGAACATTTTTTTCTTTTATTGGGGTGTTCACTGATACTTCTCTGGCATTCCCTATGATCACTGGTACTTTAGTGGTAGGAACATCTTGTTATTAAGAACAATGGAAATACATGAGGAACAATAAGAAACTGGCTGTTTTTCTCAATAGGTTGTGGCAACTGAAGAGGATCTTGTGCCCCCCAGTCTGGTGGAACCGTGTCCCAGGGCAGATGGGTTGGACAACAGGATCGCAGCTCACATCGTGTCTATCCTTCCCTCTCTGTGCCTCTCAGAGAGGGAGAAAAAGGTCAGTTGGCATGAGATAACCAAAGAATTTTCATACTTTGCGAAGGAATATGTTCTCTCTTTAAATCCACATTTTTAATTTAAATAGAATCTCCATGACATATTCTTGCCCGAAGAAGAAAGGGAATACAAAGCGGTGCCCACAGGCCCTCTCCTCCTCAACTACCATGATGCTCACGCCCACAAGAAGTACGCACTAAAGGTAACAGTCAGGGCACCCAAGGATCAACGATGTGAGGAAGAGCATTTGTAACACATCCATCGAAGGAATCTCATCTCAGTGAGATAACTCTACCAAGCTAGTAAAATATTACACATGAAATGCGTGCCCCTTTCCTATGCGGCATCTCAGAAAATAGAGATGGGTATCAGTGAAATCATGTCATGTCATCAGAGAAAACGTGTAATGGTCCAATTAATCTTTGAATTGCTTGTGACAACCACTAGTTTACATTACAACCTTAGAGTTATTTGCCTTAAATATCTGCTGGTATAAAAGAAACTAGTGGAGGCCAGAAAAGGCTCTCAGAAGGGAGAGAGGAATATAGATGAGGCTTTGGCAGTCTGTCACTGTGAATGAAAGATCAGTCATTTGGGTGCACCGGGAACTTCTGGCAAAGTGAGAACTAGCTTTTTTGACCTTCAGCAAAATACCAGGTTTGTCTTCCTCAATTACCACTGATTTCCCTTGTTCCCCAACAAGGAGAGTGAAGGTATCAAGTTTAGCCTTCTCCATATGCATAAGGCACTTGACAGCTTACTTTAATGTCTCCTGTCATGTTGCTCTTTTTTTCTTTTTTCCTTTGGTCAGGACCAAAAGAGTTTTGACCCAGTTCAAATTGAGGAGGAGATGCAGTCCAAGCTGCCACTGTGGGAATTCCTTCAGTTCCCTCTGCCCCCACCGTGGAACAGCACTAAACGTCTAGCCACCATTCACGAGCTCATGCACTTCTGTACCAGTGGTGAGTATGCTGCTTTTGTTTGTTTGTTTGTTTGTTTACTTATTGTGGTACTAGAGGCTGAACCTAGGGTCATTCTACCTCCAAGCTACACTCCCAGCCCTTTTACTTTTTTCCTTTTTTGTTTTGAAACAGGGTCCTGCTAGGTTGCTGAGAGTCTTGCTGCATTACCAAGGCTATCCTGGAACCTGCAATCCTCCTGTCTCAAAAATTCATCTTAATTAATGGTCACAGGAGTCTCTTTCAATTGCACTGTTATTTGCAATTGAAATATGATGGCTGAAAGACCTTTCAGAGGCGAAGGTGGGTATTTGGACTATGACTTCCTTACCTGGTGCAAAGAATCAGCTGTGATGACAGCTGTGATACAGAACATGCTGTGATTAAGTGCTCTGGGTTTTGTTTACACTGAACAACCCCCTTCGTTTCTTCCTCCCAGTATAATCCTCCCAGACATCATTGGAGGTGACAAGGGAACTTCATCCCACTTAAGAGGAGTAATGGTTCATATATTTTTTAAATTTTTAAGTAAACAAAGAACAAAGAGGAAGAAACACAGCTTCAATCAGATTCCTACCTCTTAAGTGGGAAATTGGTTTTGCTCCCATTTGACTGATAATAGATATTCATACTATCGTGTGGCTGTAGCTGGTCACATATTAGAGATTTGATATTCGAATCAGAAACTGGCTACTTTCTCACTAATTGAAAGGTTAAATGGTGCCTTGGATCAGAGAAGGAAAACCCAGAGGATAGGAGAGGCTCTTTTGACAGCAGATTTTTCTTCTCAGTAGTTTGATTTATCTGAATTTCTTGTCCATTTCTCCCCGTATTTATTTACTTTCCAAATCCATTTTAGAGTATTTATAAAGTGACACTCTGTCCTTCTACCTCTTTACAAAGTGTTTTTACCAAAATAACCGCGACTAGCAGGGCATGGTGGCGCATGCTTGTAATCCCAGCATTTGGGAGGCTGAGACAGGAGGATCGTGGTTCGAGAACAGCCTCAGCTACTTAATGAGGCCCTTTGCAACTCAGTGAGACCCTGTTTCAAAATAAAGAATAAAAAACAGGCCTGGGGGTGTAGTTTAGAGGTAGAATGTCCCTGGGTTTCATCCCCAGTACTGCAAAAATAATAATAATAATAATAATAATAATAACAACAACAACAACCACGATTCTTTAGTAGCTTTCTTCTTTGTGAAGAAATGTTATATTGAGGAATTTTTCTTCTATCTCTTCCCTTTGTTTCCCTCCATAGTTCTATATTTTATAATTAGAGAAGAGAGAAAGAGGTGTAGAGCATCTGAATTTGGCAGGAATATTCACCATATTGAAGCTAATGGGCACACTTTCTTGGATTGCTATGCATAAAAAGAAAGCGTGATTTAGGAGAAAGCTCTTATCTAATCCCATCCTCAGATGGAATCTGAGAGCAATATTCATATCCAGAAATTGAGTTTCCATGAAGAAAAAGAAATCCTAGAACCATCACATGTTCTAACTGAAAGACCTCAGAGCAAATCTAGTCTACCTCTATTTTCAAACAAAACTGAGATCCAGGCAGGTTAAATCATTTGTTCCAGGATTGTAACAGCAGTGGCAGAGTCAAAACTAAATTCTGGCCAGTTGACCCCAGCAGAACACCCTCCACTGCAGGACTGAGCAGAAGACAGGATGGAAACCATAGCAGAGATGTGAGGGGATCGATCATGTGCGCTTATGAGCTTCTTCTCATGGCACAAATCAGCCCTAGCCCTGGGGATTCTGAGATGAACAGCGCCCCTTGTGAGCTTGCTGCAGAGAGTGCCGGTTGAGAAAGGGCCATGTCATTGCTCTCTGAGGACAGTGGGGAGAGGCGTCATTAAGAATATCTAGAATCACTTCTCATCTCAGAGTTCATTGGGATTTTGTGATAGGCAATCAGTTCCCAAAGCAAATTCTATTTCTCATTTGTGATAATATGCAGCTCCATCTCTGCTTACAAGAAGGCATATTATATTACAGGGACATCTTTCTTAGGTAGGAAAACATTTGATTTTAGAAAAAATTAAAAGCATGTGCATATTCTTCCTTCCCATCTCATTTCTAATCTCAACCAAGTTACCAGATGTTTTGCTTATTCCATTTTCAGTTTTTTAGTAGGTCTTAGTAATATAAGAAGTCAAGACTTTTGGAACACTAGCATACCATCACACTACATGCAGGGCACAGCCTCGTGGGCCAGGGTATGCCATGTCTGTTGTTTACAAAACCACTCCCTGCCTGATGTTTCTGGGAACAGCTGTCCTTTGCTTGTACCCTGCCACACCTCATTTCTCTGCCCTGTGATATGATCCTCTTTCTCTGCAGTTCAGTTCTACCTTCAGCTCAGGATTCTCCTTTCTGCGGCCACTGCTGAAACCTCACAGGTCTGCTGCTTACCTGCCCTACCTCAGACCCTTGGGCCTCCTGCCTGTCCTTCTTTCCCCTTTTTTCTTTCAGCACCTCATACTTCACAGGTTCATAATAAAACTCTTGGGCTGCAGCTGTAGCTCAGTGGTACAGCACCTATCTAGCATGCACAAGGCCGTGGGTTCAGTTCTCATCACCACACACTCCAAAAATAAAAATCTTGACCCCCAAATCTTTTCCTCCATAATACCCCTATTTCACTAAATGGCAACTATTTCCTACTGGAATTTTGGAGTGATCCCCTTTCTTATCCACACCCTGCAATCAATCCAACACAAACTTCATGAGCACATAGGTCAGTATCCATCACCTCTCGTATGGACTGTTTCAACAGCTTGCCACCTGATTCATAGGTTCATAGGTGTTCACCTTTGTATTGTATTTATTTATTTATTTGTTTGTTTCTTTGTTTGTTTATTGGTACCGGGTATCGATCCCAGGGGTATTCTGCCTCTGAGCCACACTCCCAGCCCTATTTTGTTTCTTTTAAGACAGGGTCTGACAAAGTTGCTGAGAGTCTCAATAGTTACTGAAGCTGACCTCAAACCTGTGATCTTTTTGTCTCAGCCTCCCACGTACTGGGAATACCACTATGCCCAGCAAATTTTCACATTTTTATCTATACAACTATAACAGCCCTTCTAAAATATTATTATATACCTTCTTAGCATAAAATCCTGTAGCAGCAATCCATCATTTCACTTAGACTAAAATCCACCCTGTCCACTACACTTGCTTTGTTCTACTGTGCTCCACCTATGCTGAGCTCAGGGTACCTCCTTGAACGTGTCGGTTACACTTCTGCCTCAGGATCTTTGCACCTCCTATTTCTCCTGTTCTAATCACTGTTCTCCCAGACTTCCATAGGGCTTGGTCCTCCATTTCTTTCAGAATTTTGCTTAATTGTTCCAAGGATTTTTCTCTAAATATCTCATATAAAATAGAAGCTCTTCTTCTCCATTATCACTTTTTACCCCCTAAATTGGTTTATTTTCTTGTCATCTCTGATCTACTTTACACATATGTATGGATGTTATTCTATGACAGCAGGGAGATTGCTGCTTTGATCCCAGCTTTCATTATAGTTACTGACATCTAGAAGGGGCTCCAACAATATTTGCAAAAATAATGAATGTCTGGGAAAACTCTCCTTTACTCCTGCTTCAGTCAGTATTCTAACTACCACAATCTAAAATACCTGACAACCACAACTGAGAGGAAGAAAGCTTTATTTGCCCCTGGTTCTGGAGATTTTGTTCAGTCCATGTTAGACTAGCTTCCAAGCAAGAACCGAGACTGCAGGTTCTTGGGGCATAATGATGGGAAGAGAAGCAGGGAGCTTGTGTCAGCGCATGGCAGCAGGGAGAGGAGAGAGAGGGAGAGAGAGGGAAAGAGGAAGAAGAGAAGAGAAGAGAAGAGAAGAGAAGAGAAGAGAAGAGAAGAGAAGAGAAGAGAAGAGAAGAGAAGAGGAGAGGAGAGAGCTGTGCCCCCAGGGGCCCTTTCCCAGGAACTGAGCCCCACTTCCGACATGGCTACCTTGTATACCATAGGAGGTTCCAGGCATTCCAAATCCAAACCCTAACAATTCAGAGAGGCTTTTGCCTCTTCCTTGTCTCTTGAACCCCCTGTTTTGTCAAAAAAAAAAAAAAAAACCTGTGCTGCTTTCTTCATCTCTGTTGGGGAGAAAATGAAGGCAACCCCTGAGTCACTGTTCTGGCACAATTGTTTTTATTTCTCCTCATTGACTTCTATGTTCATGGGTTAGTCCCTACTTCCCAACCCTCTGTCTTGAGATTTTCAAGTGTCAGAATGCAATCTTGCTCGTCTTTGAAATTTAGGCACCTGACTAACCCCAATGCTCACTCGTACAGTAACCAGTGAGTAAATGGACCAAACGCAGGCCATAAAGAATATATCATTGACTAAAGCCAAATGAAAGCTGATCAAGTATGAAGTGCAATCCTGGAAAGTGGCAGTTGACGTAGGTGAGAGGAAAACTCTCCTTTACTCCTGTTTCAGTTAGTATTTTAATTGCCATCATATAAAATAAATTGGAATGAACAGAGAAACCTACTGAATATAATAGTCCAGTTTCGACACAGGTGAATCATTTCCCTGTCTTAAATTAAAATAGCATCAAAAAATACTTTCTTCAAAACTAAGTTGTAAATGCTTTTATCAGTATGGTTAAGTCCCTGAAAAGTCCACGCTTATGGACACCTCGTGTTGACTAAACTGCAAAGCGGTTTGGGAGCATTCCCTTGGTCAGTTGCCACTTGACTGTAGTTTGCTTGTATTTAGGTACCTTTGACAGTGGTTGCAGACTTGTGGGGCCCACTTTAAAGTCAGGTCAACAACCATCTTGGCACAACTCCCTTGTCATGCTAGTGGATAGATCCCTGAACTGCTTCTCTTTTGCCCCCATATCACACACTCAAAAGGGCATCTCTAGAAGCACTGATCCTGCTTTCTTACAGAATCCTTGAGCTGGAATGAAGTAGAACGAGCCTTCAAAGTGTTTACTTTTGAGAGCCTGAAGCTCTCTGAGGTGGACGAAGCTGGGCATCTAGAGCCTTCTGGGATGATGTGTGGCACCAGTGCCGAGAAGTCCCACATACCATGGGACAACCCTGCCAGATTTGCTAAACAGATAAGGCAGCAATACGTCTTGAAGATAAGCACCCAGCAGGCCACACAGAAGACAGGTATACTTCATGGAAGGGATGAGACGGATTCTCAGATTCTGTGACTGTCCACTTGCCTAGTGTTCTATCTAACTGTGCTCTTTACACTGGCTAGGTACTAACAGCAAAGACAAAATACTATTTATGGATCAGAACTGGGCCACATCTGTGAACAGTAATGAGACGCACAGAGATTCTTCATCTCCTTCTCAGCCTGATGCTAGCATAGCGAAGCCTTCCAACTCCAGCGCTGTGAAATCCTCAGACATGGATAATCAAGAGCGGTCAGAGCAGGAAACCAGCATGAGGACTCAGTCCCAAGCAGAGCCTTTGGGTAAGTAAAAATTCTTGTGAAGACTCTATTGTAAAAGGTATACACAAAGAAGGAAGAAAATAATAGGATTCAAAATGTGCCATTTAACTTTAAATGCCTGTTTATATCCGTTAGAAAACTAGTATCTAAGTTATTTGGTTAATTAAGCTTTTGCTGACATTCAGTAAGTTATCATCTTCAATCTCTGTTTTTGAAACATCCTAATGTCTATTAGATTACTAATATTTTAGTAAATTTGGTGCAAAGAATGTAATGGAAACTTTCATCATTAGCATTTCAGTCATCATTACTGTATGAAAAAATTACCTGTGATAACGTAATAAAAAGCTTAGTACAGATTTTGGTACAAAAATCAATGTTCAATGAATATCTTTTCCCTTCTTCTCTCCCTTGCAGGCTCAGGTCATTCATTACTCTAATTATAAAGTATATCATTATTATTATTATTATTATTATTATTATTTATTCTTACCATTATCGTCAATTTAGTATTGGGGGTTGAACCCAGGGGCATTATGTTTCTGATGTGTATCCCCAGACCTTTTTTATTTTTTAATTTTGAAACAGGGTCTCACTAAATTTTGAAGGTCTCACTAACTTGCTGAGATTGGTCTCGAACCTACAATCCTCCTGTCTCAGTCTTCCAAGTACTGTGATTACAGGCATGTGCCACAATACTTGGCTTAGAATACAGCATTACGAATTGTGTATATTAGGAGGTATAGAAGTATAAAAGGATATCTGGCTAAATGTATCCTGAGCTACCATATGCTCAGCTGTCAACCTACCTAACATTTACTCCTTTTATTTCCCTGCTTACGACCTTCAGTAGTTGCTACTGTCTGATAGAACTAACCCCCTGGTCTGTCTTACATGCTTCTCCAGTAGTACCAAATAACTGCTTCCCAAACCCTCTTTCCAACATTTCCCTTTTCCTCACTTGTTCTGTGCTACTTCCTCCAAGTTCCTGGGCTTTTCAATCCCTGAGCCTTTCCACCCACAACACGCTTCACCCAGAGTCCTCTTTTTTATTATGATTAGGCTTCAGTGGCCTCTCTGTGGAGCCTCGTTAGGTATGTCCATGTGGAAATGCCTCTCTGCACTTCCTTTATGGCCTTAGTTATCATCTCTTGCAATTCATTGCAATTATTTATATGCCTAAAGCCTAGGTAATGCCATAGCTTCTTGGAGGTCACAAATATATTTACTTTTTAAAAATTAACTGTATACAGAATCATAAAGTCAATCTCTACAAATGAGAACTCTATAGGATATGTTCTCCTATCACAGTGAAATTATGGTAGGCATCAATTATAAAAAGATAATGAAAAAAATCACTGAATGTCTTAAAACTAAGAAAAGTACATATATGTAATACCTAAGTCAAAGAAAAAGTTACAGTGGAATTAGAAAATATTTCAAACTAATAATAATGAAAATACTGAGCATCAAATAATTTAGAGCATATCTAAAGCAAAATAACTCCAAGAGAAGTTGGTAGCTTTTAACAAATATAAATAGAAGCCCAAATAATGACTACATAACATCAATCTCAAGTTATATAAAGATGAACAAAATAAAAACAAATAAGATTGAAGAAAGAAATGAATAAAAATAAGAGCAAATTAATGAAATGGAAGATATAGATACAATAAGAACAAAAACAAAGTTTAATTAGCTGAAAGGATTAATATAATTTATGAATCTTTTATGCAAGGCTAATCACAAAAAAGAAGACACAAATAATCATATCACCAAAACTAAAAAAGAGGATAAATACAACTTTATTTTACGAAATTTGAAACGGGCAAATTACTAGATCACTCGGAAAAGAAATAATTCTAGTCTTAAAATTATTTTAGAAAATAGAACAATAAGATCTCCTGTCTTTGAAATTAGATGAAGCAAATTTAAAGGTCATAATAAAGTTCTCAAGGATAGTGCAACATACAAAGTATAAGACAAGCTCACTCATGAATAGAGATGCAAAACGTCTAAGTAAAATGTAAGAAAACTGGCCCAAAATATAGTAAGCAATAATATCTCACTAACAGGTTGTATTTCTAACAGGAATAGAAGGAAAAATATGTATGCTGTAAAATCAATATAGTTTATTAATTAACACATTAGTGAGAAAAATCATATAATTAATTGAATAGAGACAGAAGTACTTAAATTTACAGTTTGTAAAGTGGGGGAATAAGCAAGCTAGCAACACGAGGACATTGATTCAATCCCTTAAAACTTATGATGATAAGTGTGACGCATCAAGATGAAAAGGTGGAGATTTTTCCTTTGTGGTCAGAAGGATGTCACCATAAATACCCACGCTCCGTGCTGTGTCGGAGATCATATCCCACTCAGGCAAGAAAAGGAGATAAAAGTGTCAGATTTGAAGAGGAAAAAAAATCAAACGATCATATTTGTAAATATCGTCTATGTAGAAAACCCAAACAATCCACAAAAAATTAAAATTGGAGGTTATGCTTACTAAAGGAGACACATCAGATGCCTGAGGTGCTGGGGCTTTTCTTTCTTTTTTTTTTTTTGTAGTTCTGGGGGTCAAACCCAGGGGTATTCTACCTCCAAGCTACACCCCCCAGCCCAATTTTTTTATTCTTTATTTAAAAAATAAAAAGGTCTCATTACGTTGTGGAGAGCCTCACTAAGTAGCTGAAGATGGCTGCGAGCCTGGATCCTCCTATCTCAGCCTCCCAAGTACTGGGATTACAAGCGTACACCACCACGCCTGGCTTGGGGCTTTTCTTTCATTAGACCAAACATTGTCTTATGCAATTTTCTCTCTGTGTTGTTTATTCTAATCTTAAAAATCATTTGAAAATAAGTGGTGAGTATCCACAAGAGAATAGGCATTACATCAGTTTTGGTTAACGCTCATCTTACCATTTTCCTTCATCTAGATGAGGGTGGAGGAGGAAGTAATCAGTGGAATAGAATTAGAAAAGCAGGGGCCTATCTGTAGATGTCTGAGGCTGATAGAAAAGGGAAGAAGCTAATTGAACTGATTTAATAGTCGCCCTGCTATATTACAAACACTATGCTGGTTTATGATAAGATGGTAAGATACTGTTGTCTCAGTTCTACAGACAAGTAAAAACTTGTGCAACTTGTCCACGTGGGCAGTCAGGGCAGGAGGGCTGCCTAACCTTGAACTAGTGCTCCCTCGTACCCAGACACTCTTTGTGATGCATCTAATCACTTAATTATTAACTAATAGTTATGAACCATTCATAATATTTCCTCCATAGTGGTTCTCCATCTGATTTTGTTGCCTTCTGTCCCTTTTTTCCCAGCAGATTTCTTATTTCTCTGTCATCAGTATGTTTGCCTCATCTGTTAACCTAGATCTCAAAAACTAAAAAATGTTTTTTGAAAGCCAAAACAAGCTCACAGGAGCTGTCATGGCATTAGTACACCCCGGGAAATACAAACATACAACCAAGAAGCCACTTTGAGTTCATAGGAATCAGCAGCAGCCAGGGGAGACGTAAGGCCTCACGTTATTTCTGTGTTGTTCTGTCTTGTTCCCCTTCGGAGCAGCTGGTGTAGAGTTTTCCTCAAGCAACTTTTGCCATCTGGTGGTCAAAGGACATAAATTGGTGTTCTGTGTGCTGCTGGAAAACAGATGACCACTGTAACTTCCTAAATCCTCGGGGCTAAAATGCCACAGTGGGTAGTGGATTCTAGAGACCAAGCAGTTTGAGGGCAGACCCTCAGAGCCTAAGCGCCACTCTGTGGTGAAGGTTGACCTGGACCTGGAGCCCCAGAGCCCTCTGCAAGGAGCAGGGCCACTGGGCCTTGGTGTTTCGCTGCAGCTGTTCTCTGTGTGAGGATTTGTTCTTGTTGTTGTCAATCTTATGGTTTTTTTTTTCTCCTAAGTCTGAATTGTACTTCAAAAGCAGCCACTTTATTTCTCCTTAAACAAAGCAGAAATCATTCATGTATTTCCTACACAACCACTTGAGCATCAAATGCATTTATACGCCTGTTTCTGAACATGAAGGGCTGAATATTTGTGCTTCTCTTAACAAACACTGAATTTTCATCTGAGACTGTTTTTGAACTTGACAGGGCCTATTGGATATTTATGAAAAACCTGAGCGTTGATAACCGTGAGGCTATAGGCTTAGATGTGCCCTTTATGCTTGTTGGGTGTTTTTTTAATAAAGTAACTGCTTTGCAGAGGGATCTTGTTATCGCTAAAGTAAAACAGATTAGGAAAGCTGTTTTTCAAAGGGATAAGAAAGCATCCATTTCCAGATGTGTCAAAAACTACTGAATCACACTGTCAAAGGATTATGCGGTTGAAGGCAGAAGTCAGACAGAAAGGAAAAAAATTATTTTCACTATTAAATAAAGAGTTCAGATTAGTATTAGAGTGTTCTTTCCTTTGACAAAATAACAGATGCATAATTTTTTAGAACATACTTTCTAAACCAGAGACTTTTTCTGCTGGACCCTTAGACACAAGAGGGAATATCAAATCTCTCAGAAATCTGGCAGACCACAGAATAGAATAATTTTTATTCCACAGATTTCATATCAATTGCTTTAAGGACACAAGGGACATCATGGTCTATTTAGAGTTATAGTTGGCCTGAGTTTTCTCTTAAATGGATATATTTATATAAATGCTGGACTGAATTGGCTTTATAGTTTTCCTCTAAATCAAAATGGAACGTTATTGATGTCACTTTCACCAGCCAAAGGCAAGATGGCACTAGTAGTAAAAATGTAAGTAGCTGTGTTCCTGAAAGAAAGAAAAACATGGTCCCATCCTTGGTGGGCATAATCAAGTGTTCCTTCCAGAAGCCCAAATATGGACCTCTTTGCCACAGAATGAAAGGTTAGCTTTTATGAATACAGCCAAATAAACCTTTGTTCCTGGTTTTTCTTCTATATTTCTGAGTTCTCTCTCTCTCTCTCTCTCTCTCTCTCTCTCTCTCTCTCTCTCTCTCTCTCTCTCTCTCCATTTATTTCTAATTTTAATATGAGATATAGTTTCTCTCATTCAAGCAAAAGAAAAAAATTACTGAATTCTCCCCAGGTTTGGTGCTCAGGGTGCAATGAGAAAAGTAAAATATTTGGCTTACTGATTGACTTTGATATGTTTATGATGAACATCATGTACATTAGAGAATTTCCAAACATGAGCAGGAGGGAAGAGAGAGAGAATGGGTGGGGGAAATTGGGAAAGGGCTAAATGAGTGATGTATGCATGGATGCCCCTACCATCTTGTACCCCATTAAGACGTATGACTACGATGTGCCAATAAAAAATGTAAAAGAGAAAAATGAAATAAAGTTCTGGGTGTGTGTTGTGCCCCACACCTGTAATCTCAGGACTTGGGAGGCTGAGATGAGAAGATCACAGGTTTGAAGCCTTTCTCAGCAATTTAGTGAAACCCTCTGCAGCTTAGCAAGATTCTGTTTCAAGATACATTTAAAAAGGAGGTAGGGGTGGCTGGAGACATAATTTGAAGACTGAATACCCCTGGGTTCAATCTCTAGTACAAAAAAAGAAAAATAGCTTTCTTTCTCTAGGAATTTACATTTGAAGTGGAGAGACAGACCATAAGCAAATAAATAGTGTTAGACACCGATGAGTGCCATGGTTAAAAATAAAGTAGGGTGGTCGGGTATGGTGCCGCGCGCTTGTAACCCCAGCATTCGGGAGGCTGAGGCCAGAGGATCATGGTTCGTGGACAGCCTCAGCAAATAGTGAGACTTTTATCAACCTAGCAAGACCCTGTTTCAAAATAAAAATATAATAGAGCTGGGTATATAGCTTGAAGGTAGAATGTCCTTGAGCTCAATCCCCAGTGCCACCCACAAAAATAAAATACAGTGGAGTAAGAAGCATAATGCTCTTGAGAGAGTGGCAAGAGTTTTTGAAACCGGTAAATATCTAAAAACAAAGCCTGACTGGCAGGGAGAAAACAGTGAAAATTCTTCAGGACAGAGCAAAACAGCAGGTGGGAAGTGGGAAGAGCCAGGAGGAGCGGATGGGAAGCAGGTGGATAGACAGCCCAGCACTTAGATATACAGCTTTGTAGGACACCATGCTCTTGCTTGTTCTAAGGGGAACGAGAAGTCAGCTTGTCTCTGCCATTCAGCAGTATCAAGTGTGTTTCCATGAGACCGACTCTGCCACACATACTCCATTTCTTTGGTCAAATTTGGAAAAATCTACAGTGTATGTTTTAGCCATATCTTTAGTAGACATCCACAATCACAAGAGCAAATTACAGCTTCTGAGACATTCACGGTAAAAACGTCTGCTTATCTGTTAAACTTATTTGTCATGGGACTCTTTTCTTCTGGTGATGCATAAATCTGTTCCCTTCCAGACTTCTCAGATGCCTGTTTGCTTCATAACCAAAAGTGATATCACAATCCCAATCATCATATAAGTATACTTGGCCACAAGGAACACTAATGTTCATGAGTCATATCAGCCCATGGTATGGCATCCCAAAGTCCATCTATTCAATCATCTGACTTATCTTAAACTCCATCTGCAAATCTGTAGGTGCTCATTAAATGGTTTTTAAATTAATGAATGGGTCCGTCATACAATCCAACTATCCCACTCATGAGTATCTTTCCAAAGGGAAAAAATCAGAATATTATAGTGATACATGCATATACATGCTTATAGCAGCACAAGTCACAATAGCTAAATCATAAAACCAACATAAGTGTCCATTAACAGATGAATGGATTACAAAACAATGGGCTATAGACACAAAGGGATTCTACTCAGCTGTAAAGAACAAATTATGTCATTTGCAGGAAAATGGATGGACCTGGAGAACATTATGTTAAGTGAGATCAGCCAGTCACAGAAAGTGATGCATATGCGGAGGTCAGAGAGTGATGGGGATGCCAGAGGGACTTTAAGTAATGAAGGAGAAGCCCCAGTGGAGAGGTGGAGGGAACCGAGGGAAGGGGGGAAGGAAAATTAATGACGGAAACACTTCTATTGACGTTATGGACATATGTGAAATTATCAATGCCAATTTTAATATCCTGTATGGGGAAGAGAAGGGAACAGGGAGGGAGTCCGGGGAGGCTCACCAAGTGCTGTGTGCACATATGTCACTCTCACTCGGAACTGCACCATGATGTGAGGCTGCAGTGCATCAATAGAAGTATATTTTTAACTAAAAGATTGATGAGTGGAAGAAAAGCCCTGCAAAATGGCAAAATGGTATCAATTTCTCTTCTTTTCTTTTCTTTTCTTTTCTTTTTTCTTTTTGTAGTGCTGGCGATTGAACCCAAGGACATTCTACCTCTGAACTACACCCCCAGCCCGATTTTTTATTCTTATTTTGAAACAGGGTCTCACTAAGTTACAGAGGGCCTCACTAAGTAGCTGAGGCTGCCTGTGAACAGTGATCCTCCTGTCTCAGCCTCCTGAATGCTGGGATTCACAAGTATGTGCCACCATGCTCCGCATATCAATTTCTAATAAGAGGTGCATTGGTCTGGTAGTTTTCCTGTCCACACATCCCCTGCCCCTGACCTAATTGTCATCTGTCAGATAAAACCCATAGGAATTTGGGAAGGCTTTGTGATGGTCACCAGCATAAAATGAATGATGTCTACTACGGAATTTACTTAGTTGTTTTTGTTTTCATATTTTGTCAAGCTGGAAATTGAGCTTTCTCAAGGTTCCTACCTTCAAGCTATACTCTCAAATCTTTTTTTTTTTTAATTTGGAAACAAGTTTTCACTAAGTTGCTGAGGCTGGCCTCAAATCTGTGATTCTCCTGTGTCAGCCTCCCAAATACTGGGATTATAGGCTTACACTACTATCATGTCCAGCTAGCAATTGCATTAGTTTAATCAGTAAATACTTGCAGTTTTAAAGACATTCTACCTTGTTAGAAGTGAATGATATATGACCTTAAAGCAGAGTATCTGATATGATTTAGTAACAACAGATAAGAAGCTGTGCTCTTTTCATGGAGTTTAATATAACTTTTCTTAGTAGCCTGGATTTAGAATTATTGACACAAACACCCTTTTGGAGGCAGGAAACATGCCTTTCAGGAATTACCTTTTCAGCACAAAAACATAGATCATATGGGCAACAAAAGGGCCCATCACTGACCAAAAGCAAGAACAAAGCCCGGACACAACACAACTGGCTGTTGGTGTCTTTGATTTACAGAGCAGACAACGAGCCATGAGATCAAAGATGGAGCAGTCACAAAGGCTGACTCTCTGGAGAAGGTAAGGAATTATTTTCCTAGGCGTGTGGGTGACAAGTCAGATGATCTGAGAAAACTGTGACCCAGACTGAGGAGAAAGAGAGAAAGAGACTTAAAAGGGAAATATTGATGCTAGAGGAGAATGATTGTTCAGGCATCCCCAGATCAGCTGCAACTGGAGAGAAAGGAGTTAATTTTGCTCACCAGATTAAGCAAAACTTCCCAGCTCCTTGCTCCTCTCTAGACAGCGTGGCTTGGCAACCTCACAAACACCTGCTGACCATACAGCTATGTAGAACTAACGTCGTCTTGAAGTGAGTTCAGAAAACCTTCCTGTAATTGCTAACAGGACTCAGAAGAGTATAACCTAACAATAAAAATATTTAGATTATGTTGCCCATAGAAAAAAGCCAAAGGCATACTCTTTCTGGCAGCAGCTCTCCTAAAATGTTGCCATATGGATTTATACATATGCAGATTTCCCCCAATTAGATGGAGTGCATGCTGGTTTGTTGACAGAGTCCAAGAGGGCTCCATTTGGATGTAAATTTAGCTGAAACTATGTTTCTATTTTTTTTTTTTTCCTTTTAGAAACCCAAGAAGATGGTGGTGGAAGCAAATTTAGAGGACATAAAGAAAACACAGCAACGCAGTCTAATGGACTGGAGTTTTACTGAACATTTTAAGCCGAAAGTACTGCTTCAGGTATTTATGGGCTGTGATTCACCAGGAGATGGTCAGACAGGTCTTGGGGATCGGCTGTGATTTAGAACAGCTCACTCCTAGGTCACCCTCTCAGATCAATATTTCCACTTATTTCAACTACAAAATGAGTTTATTCCCAGATGGAAGTATGCATTCCCAGGAAATCTCCAAAGTAATTTAAAATACTTTACAAAGTATTTAATAGTTACAAAGGAGGTGTAAAAACCTTTATTAAAAATAAATAAATATACATGACTGAGGCATATATTTTCTAGAAATAAAAATAAAGCTTTACCAGGAATCAACCTCATGTTTCCCATGTTATCTCTCCATTTCATTTAGCTTTCATTACATTTCACAGTATTTTCAGTTTTAATAGGTCAAGAGAAACAATGATAGTTAACACTGAGTAAGCATTTGTCGTGTGGTAGGCAATGGCCAATATCGATTATTTAGCTCATTTATTCTTCATAATAATCCTATCATGTAGAAACTATTTAAAATGTAGAAACTGAAGCCTCTTGATCAAACAGCAGATTTTGCTGAGTTGATGTGACTGCTAAATTGAGAAGGATAAAAATCCCAGGAAATCTGGCTGGAGAACTTGTGTTTTCAACACAAAATAACAAGGAATCCTAAAACTAACCTTTTTGGTTGTTTTTTAGGTTTTGTACAAAACCTCTACTCCTTTCGTATTGCTTTTTTAACTCGTATTTTATTTTCTATCAAAGTTTTACAGTCACATTTTTATATTTTAATTCATACATAGTAATTATATGCCAGTGAGACTCAAAATGAGACAAACATGCATATACACAGGATGTATTTTTAAAGCCAGAAAGTTCTACAAAATTTCAGTATAAAAAAATAGCAGCCTCCTGCCTGCTACCCGACCATGATTCAACTCCCAGAGGCAAAAATCTTCAGAGCATTCGCCTGGTTCTTTTGATACCTAGCTCTGTTATCTCCAAACGAGTAGATTTACTTTAGTTTTATTTTTAATTTTGCCCCATCATTATCAATTAACTTTCATTGGGAACAAGCTCTGTCCACCCGTCTTAACACATATACACACATTCATATTCTCTCTCCCTTCCTCTCTCTCTCTCTCATACACACACACACACACACACACACACACACACACACTCACTCACTCTCTCTCTTACTCCAATCTAGCACATCTCCACTCCCTGATACTATTAACTATATCATAATTTTTGGTTGTGTGGATATTCAATATTTATGTTATTTGTTATATAAAAGTTGTTCACAGCTGTGTATTATTCTATGGTTATATTTCCCTGTATTGTCCTTGACATTAGTAATTGCCTTTTCTCCCATTTATGTAATTTACTATGCATTTACCATTAATTCAGCCCTAAACTTTCCTCTTACTACATTCAAGTATAATAGATAGATACCTATCCATTTTGTTGTCTTAATGATATTTTGCCCATACACACCAGCCTTGCTGCACCTGTGGTCCTACAGCCTCCCTTTACCATCGCATCCATCGCCCCTCTTTCCAGTTACATACTCTGCTTCCTTACCCACATGTCTTCTTTTCTCTTTGGTTACCCTCTTTTGTGTGAAGGACCACCTTTTCCACTAGCTTCCTTAATTAAGATATGTAGCAAGCAAATTTTTGCAGCATTGGGTATTTGCAAACATCTTAATTCTACCCTTGCAGTGACTGAAAGTTTGGCTTTGCATAAAATGCTGAATTAAAAAGAATTTTTCTTTAAAATTTTAAATATGTTCCTCAAAAGTCTTATGGCTTCCAAGTCTGATCTAGAAGAGGAAAAATGAAGTTATTTTTATTTCGGATGCATTGTTTGACTTTTTTTCTTTCTCTCTGGGAGGTTGTAAGATTTGTTTCAGTGCTCTAGATTTCCTACTGATTTCATCTTGGCATAATTCTTCTTGTATGTATTGTTTTAATGAGCCCAGTAAAACCTAGAAACTCCTTTTTATATTCTGGGAAATTTCTACAATTATTTCTTTGATACCTACCCCTTTCCATTGTCTCTTCTTTCTTCCCTGAACTTCTATTATTCAGGTGCTGAACTTCCTAGACTGAGCTTTCAATTCCTTTATCTTTTCCTTCCATCTCCAACACTTTGTCTTTTTTATCTGGAAATATTGCTCAGCTTCCATACAGTTCATATATCAAGACATTTTAAATTCCTAAGGCTCTATTTACAATTCCAAGTTACCTTTTTATTAGATAATTTTCACATTTCTGATACAATATCTTCTCTTGCCTCTATGAGTATATTAAAATCCCTTGAAGTTGCGTTCCTCCTGAATTGGCTCTGTTTTTCCCCAGCTTCCTCTCCTCTTCTCTCCTCTTTTTTCCTCTCCTCTCCTGTCCTTTCCTCCCCTCCCCTCCCCTCACCTCTCCACCCCATCCCCTCTCCTCCTCCTCCTCTTCATCTCTTCCTCCTCTTTTTCTCCTCGTCCTCTTCCTCTCCTCCTCTTCTTCTTCTTCTTCTTCTTCTTCTTCTTCTTCTTCTTCTTCTTCTTCTTCTTCTTCTCTCTCTGTCATTGTTAGGAAAGGGGCTTTAGTTTTTTGTCCCCATTTTTCATGTTAAAGTATAACACTTAATATTTTTAGCTTATTAATAATGAGAGCTAAAAATGTACATGTTGTAGGGGGAGTCACTAAGTGCTGCATGAATGTCGCTAAATGACTTCATTGTTGGGTGATTGGCTGATGATTTCCTTGGGAGACCCATCACTGTTGGAGTATTAGGTCTGTACTCTTGGTCTGTTTAGATTCTGTAGGGGGAGAATCTAATCTGTCTGCAAGACATAAGCCTGCCTGCCTTGGTTTTGTGAGATGAGTGGTAAGGGAAGAAAGCTTCTTCTCTTCACTGTCTCAGCTGGCATCATCCACTGCAGTAACCACTAGTCACAAGAAGCTTCAGAGAATGAAAAAGGTAAATAGTCTAAAATGAGGTGTGTGGACGTCTGGGAAGATGGCAATGGAGAAAAGCAGCGTTTTAGAGTCCTGCTAAAACTCAATCTCTGTTGCCACAAAATCAGCACTTTTCATAGCCAGAAAACACCATCAGCAGAGAAATAAAAAATGTAAACACAAGGGACAGAGAAGAAAAAGACTAGAAGAACAACCAGAGACCAGAAATCAAGCCCGCAATGCGGCAGCAGAGCAAGCCGGCACCATCTTTCCTCACAGCACCAGGCTCCAGAGAGGAAAGGTAAACAAGGAGCTGAAGTGAGCAGCTGCGGATCATTTGGGTGTAATTCAGCAGTTCTTTCAGCGCAAAGAACGCCTAAAACTCCTAGTGGTCAAGCTCATCACGACTTCCAGGGACTCAGAAGAAAGCTCAAAACCAGAAAAGAAATACACCAGCCTCATGGCCGAGGGCATGGCAGCGGCGCTATATTGCCAGCAGCTACAGCGAGTTCACCGTGCCCTGCCACAGCTCCAGATCTGTGTGCACAATAACTGTGAGTGTAACTGTTGCCCCTAAAGGAGAAATCCCTGTACTGCACTCCCAGGGACTTTGATAATCTCATTGGGTCAGATATTTTGCAGTCCAACCCAGTGAATGAGTAGCAGTGGCAGAGATACCACACCCTAACCACAGCTCCCTGTGGTAAAACGCCCAGCCCAGCACCCCCAAAATCTCGTGCAGCCTCAATTAACTTCCTGGGTATGAGATTTTGAGATACAACCCAGTAAAGGAGTAGAGGCAGCAGAGATTACAACAGACTCGAGATATAGAGCACCCCAAGTGAAGTCGTAGTGACCCAGGGAAGGCACAAAATTCTGAAATCATGGGAAAGAGGAACAACAATAGAGCAATGAATGCCCACAACCCCACAACATCAGAACCTGATAACACAGAAATTCAGAGATCTCTAGAAGATCAAATCAGGAAAATAACTGTAGAAATAATAGAGGACTTTCTAAAAGAATTCAGAGAGAGTCAAAAAGAGATAAAGGATGCAATCATTGAAGTAAAGGCCTCAATTCAAAGTATAAACAATCAATTAGATCACATGGAGAATAGAATCTCTCTCCTAGAAGATGATCACTCCAAAAACGAACACATAATTTATAACTTAGAAAAAAAAGTCCGACAGCAGGAATCTGACATTGAAGAAATATGGGCCCATTTTAAGAGACCTAACCTAAGAATAATCAACATAGAGGAGGGAAAAGAAGGTGAAACCAAAGGGATCAATAATCTCTTCAAAGAAATAATAGCAGAAAATTTTCCAAAAATAGAGCAAGAGATCTATACACAGGTCCAGGAAACTTATAGAACTCCCTTTAGACAGGATCGGAGAAGAGGATCCCCACGCCACATAATTGTCAAAATGGCCAATGTGGAAGCCAAGCAGAGAATCTTAAAGGCAAACAAAAACCCAAAAGGCCAAGTGACATTCAGAGGCAAACCAATTAGAATCACTCCAGACTTCCCAAACCGAGTCATGAAAGCCAGAAGGGCTTGGAGTAACATATTCCAAACTCTGAAAGAAAACAACTTCGAGCCAAAAAATTTCCTACCCAGCAAAATTATCTATCAAATTAGATGGGGGAAATAAGAAGCTTCCATGACAAACAGAAACTGAAGGAATTCATGTCTTCAAAACCAGTGCTAGAGAAAATACTCAAAGAGGTGAACTACAAAGAATAGGTAATACACACCAGAACCAGAGAAACAAGATTTTCCATCCAGCAGACATCTAAGCAAAGAAGAATATATTCATGTGTTTATAGGTTAAAATCTTTGGAGATTCATTATTTATTTCAGTCTTTTACCTATTTCTAAATTGTATTTCTTTTTATTTATTTTTATTGGTGCATTGTAATCATATATCACATTGGAATACAAGACTTGAGAGGATATACAAGCACATATCATCCAATTAGCCCTCATCCAGTCCCCATCCCATTCCCTCCCCCCTCCCTCGATCCCATGCTTGCTTGGTGATTAACTTTGATACATTTGTTTATGTACCTCCTACGTTTCAAAGAGGCTCCATCTTCCCCTATTCCATACCCTCTGATTGGTCACCTTAATTGCTTCACTATAGGGCCATTTCTATAACTCGACCTCTTCCTCAGTCCACCGGGTAGCCAGGCCACTACTGGGGCCATCAAGAGTGGGATCGGTATTTGCAACATGGCATGCACAGAGAAATATCGCAGAAAATAAAAACCAGATGCTTCCCCTAATCAGCAATAAATTGTATTTCTAAATTGTATTGTTTGCTTTTATTGTTGCTGATTTTTAGCATTTCTCTTTGGAATATTAATATACCTTCAGATATAGCATTTGGAAATATTTATCCCATTCTATCAGTAACTTTTAACTCTGTTTACATTGTACAATATTTTTTATTTTTTAGGAAGTTTGTTTATTCTTTTGTTGCCTGTGCCTTTGAAATCATATCCAAGAAATCACTGCCAACTTCAGTGTTATAAAGTGTTATGACCCAGGTTTTCTTCTAAAAGTTTATAGTCTTAAGATTTACATTTAGGTCTTTTATCTAGTTTGAGTTAATATTTCTATATGGTGTTAGGTAAGGGTCCAATCTTATTATTTTTCATGTAATTATTATCTTTTAACTATTTAGTGAAAAGATTACTATTTCCTTCACCAAATGTTCTTGGAAACTTTGTCAAAAATAACTTGACCATATATGGAAGAATTTATTTCTAGGCTTTTTATTTTACTCCACTGGTTTATATATCTGCCTTTATAGCAGTACTACACTATTTCAATTATTGTAACTCTATAAGGTTTGAAATCAGAAAATGTACATCTACTAGCTTTATTCTTTTTTGAGAGTGTTTTGGGTATTTAGAGTTCATATTTTGTGTTAGGATAGACTTTTTCTGAAAAAAAATGTACGATAGTTTTACCTTAAAAAAAAATATCCTCTGGTAAGAAAGAAAGCAAAAAGAAATACTGAAATGTTATCTCTAAGTGATCAAAAGTTTGATATCAGACAGATGAATCTATTATGTAAGATTATCATTGTTAATTTTGGATAAATTGCTATAATATTAGATGTCAACCACTAAACCAAGCATGGCAAGGAGGGATGGGAAGGGAATGGGGTGGGGATTGGGTAGGGGCTAACTGGGCGATGTGTGCATGTATGTCTACACAAGTTTTATCCCATTATGATGTATTAATACAGTGCACCAATAAAAAAATAATAAAATGAGGTGTGCTACGAGTTTTCTATGTACTATATACTTGTAGCTCTATAAGTGCTATACACACTAAATAAAATTTATATATAATCATTAATAATTTTATACTGATTATATGTTGAATGCTATCATTTATGTGTTAATTAAAGCATATTATTAACATTAATTTTAACAGTTGTTTTCACTTTTTAAAGTGTAGCCACTATAAAGTTTAGAATTACATAGTTCACATTTGTGGCTCGCTTTATATTGCTATTGGGCAAAACTGACTTAGGCTTTTCTATAATTTCCTTTTCTTTTCTTGAATGTACTTCTCCCACAGAGTCCCCTGTTTCTGGTGTTTTTTGTGTATTGTGTTTTGGGGTTATTTTGGGTGCTTTAGGTTCATTGCAATTATATATCATAGTGATGTTCAATGTGTTAAACACATACATGCTATGGTTATCTGTTCTTGAAATCCCATTGGTTCACCTTCTATAAATAACCATCCTCCCTCCTGCTAGGGCAGAGGAGGGACAATGGCCTAGCTACTCTGAATGGTCAAGGGGGTATGTTTTCTAGGAGTAACCACTTCTTTAAAAGACCTTAAATTAATCTGCCCATTTTCTCTACTTTCTTCCAACTACCATCCCCTCCTGCTTGCAGCATCCTCCTGTCAGTCTGCTCTCAGTCTTTTGCCCTACTGTAATTCTCTGTATATCAGATGTTCTATCATTTTTTCTGAACTCCAGAATAATCTATCAAAATCATAATGAAAATTAAATGGAAATTTTTATCTTTCTTGTTCATTTTTGTTTTCCCAATACACCATGCCTGGCACTTTGGGGGTCCTCATTCTTAGTGAAATTAACAATTTAATGAAACCAGTTCTATCAGTACATATTAAAAGACAAAAATCAGTGAGTAAAAAGGAGAAGATATGTTATGAACATTTTTCAAACATAGACTGACAGCAGCTATAATTCTGAGAATATGAGAACAGAAAGATTGTAGAGTTCTTATTTGACAGAAGAAATTACATATATTCATCATAAACACATTTGTTTTCTGGGATTATATTCTTAGAGTAATTCACTTCTCAAAAAATAATATATGGTACCCTAAATATCTTATTTTTTAGTTGTAAAAATAGTTGCCACATGTAGGCATCTTGTATTGACTCTCAGCAAACAGATACAAAAATTTAAGTGCCACTCTAAAAGCACCCATAAAAGGATCTAAATTGGAGGAAAAAAAATGTGTTATTTTAGTGATGCTACCTGTGTTGGAATGAAAGCAAAACAGCTTTCTCCTAACATAATATGCAATCCCGTGTCTTCAGATCAACTGGTAAGGAAGCCAAAGCTGCCCACAGCTGCCAACTTATTTTATTGTGGAAAAGTCAATTTATTTTATTGTTGGTTGGCAGTAAAAAGGAAACAAGATAAGCAGTTGCCCACTGTGCCCCTCTGCTGGTGGCTACTATCGAAGTGTCTGCTGAGGGCGAAATACAGCATGATACGATGGTTGGAGGGTGAAATGGTAAAAGTTAGAGCCAAAAGACTGGTATGAGCTCTGGCACCAGAGCTTACAAATTCTGTGTTGTCAGCCCCAATTATGCTAAAAAAAAAAAAGAAGAAAGCTCTAATATTTTGAGGTAGAAAAAAATAATCTTAGCTATGCTAAATAGTCTTAGTATTCTCCGGCTACCATAAAAGACTGTCACAGAATACCTGGCTTTAACAAGAGAAGCCTATTTTCTCAGCATTCTCTTAGCTAAGAGATTAAGATGTAGATGCCAGCATGGTTGTATTCTTGTCAGGGTTCACTTCCAGGCTTCCAAATGTCTCCTGCTCTCTAAATTTTCATATGGCACAGAGATAGATAGAGATATAGATGGATAAGGAGGAGGAGGAGGAGGAGGAGGAGGAGGAGGAGGAGGAGGAGGAGGAAAGAGAGGAAAGACAGATATGGGAGAGAGGTGAGAGAGAGAGAGAGGAAAAAAAACAAACCCTTCAGTATTTCTTTTTATAAGGGAACTTATTCCCCCTATGAGAGCCCCAGCCTTTTGACACTATGTAAATGTAATCATTTCCCAATGATCCCACCCCAAATACCATCACATTAGGGGTTAGAGCTTCAACATATAAGTTTAGAGCAGAGATATCTAAACTTGTAATGCAGCCCCTAATTATCTGGAGGTTTTACTGGTGATAAAGTTAAATATCTAGACGAAGGTACAGAAAATACAAAATCAGTAACTGCTAGATGTATTGTCTAGTAACCTAATAAGGAATACTTCTAGAAAATGCCTTTATGCCTGGAAATTGTGAGTTGCTGAAATACCTCACAAACCATGTATCTTTTTGCTCTCACAGTTAGGAAAGAATCCTCTGGAAGTCCTAATTTGACTGACAACATAGAACTTAGAGGAAGAGAAGAAGGGCAAAGATATTTCCCAGCAGAAGATGCTGCTTTTGGAGGGGGAAAAATCTCAACAATGCAATTATTTTGACTTTCAGGTTCTTCAAGAAGCTCATCAACAATATCGGTGTGTTGATTCCTACTACCATACCCAAGACAACTCCTTACTTCTAGTTTTTCATAATCCAATGAATACACAACGCCTGCATTGTGAACACTGGAGTATTGCTCTTCACTCCAATGTTGGATTCAGGTAACCAATTGAGTTAGTTGAGTTAGATAGTTGAGTTCAGTTAGCTTCTTAGTTATTTTGTTACTTAGATTTTAGTCTCTAAGCCTAATTAGATGGGCCCGTTCACTGAAAACATTTATGTAATCTCATGGATTTAATTCAGTTTCTTGTCTGAGACCATGCCCTGTGATAGGTGTGGAAATTATAGCACTAAAGAAGACAAATATTATTCTTGCCTTCATGGAGTCTAGTGGCAATGTTATTAAGTTAAATTTGATTTATTTAGACTCTAATATGACATCTCTGAAAGATTTCAAATAATAACTACACAATATAACATTGTGCCTGTTGGTCTGAGTAATTTCACTTCATCTGGGGAAAATTCTTTTTTTTTAATTTATTTTTTTTATTGGTGCATTATATTCATACAACTTATTGGGGTAAAAAAACTTGTGTGTATAAACATGTACTCATCGCTGATTTAACCCCTACCCAAATACCACCCCATTGGGAAAATTCAAATGCTGGGCAACTGAGCGATCTCCAAAGCAAGCAGTCAGGTTTCCAGCCAACACAACTCTAGAAATCAGTGGATTTCTTTTTAATGATCAGTTTTTAGTTATTTTTTTGCTCTCTTAGAACTTTTCTCTCTCCTCATTAACTACAAGGGCATTTTGTTATTTTTTTCAATACTTGTTATGTATATTTGGTATTTACTATTTGTATATTACTAGTTTAGTCCTAAGGGATTAAAAAATACAAAATGGGCTTACAACCTAATGAGGCAACAGGTTGTGTGCCGGGGTCCAGCCCTAGCAGAGTGGGGGTTTGTGTGTTGATGAGGGGGAAACTGAGGCCAATGAGAGAAGAATGACACATGAGATCAAATCTTTCTCCCTTTTATTCAGGATTTGTTACAGTTTTTATACTTTATTTTTTGGCAGAAAAGCAAGAGCATAGTCATGCAAGCAGGATTGCCAAGGACAGTAGAAATTATTATTTTCTATAAAGTTTAGGGCAAGGGTGCTGGACATAGTATATTTTGTCTCACTTCACAAGGCTGTCTCAAACTTAATCTTATACAGTGGCTCTAACTAAGGTCAGTTTAAATTATTTGTTTGACCAATACCTTCATCCTTGGGAAAATATCCTTGCTGTCTGAGTCTCTCACAAGCCGTTGCCCATCAGTTTTAGTTATAATGTTTATACATAAAATTCCAATTATACATATTAATCCAAATAATCCTAAAATAATTTTATGAAGAAAGGAATGCTAGACATACTTCATGGGGGATCTATGTCGTTGTGGATCCCCTGATCGAGCTCTCTCAAGATCTGCATGATATGCAGTAGCAGTTGTATATATACAAAACACACATATTTTAAAGTCACCAACAGATTTTTTAAAAATTAATATGTGTATTAGCTTTGCCAATAACTGCGCCAATAACTCAAACTATTAATTTGTGGGTTACTTTGTTTTATTTTTTGTTGCCCCAAATTATAACTTTCTTCTTTCCTGTTTTGACTTAATGGATAAAATTTTTGATATAATTTTGAGAGAGAGTTATTATCTTCTAACAGATAAGGAAGTATCTGGAACATTCTATAATTAGGATTTACATAGATTTCTTATCAGGTTAAACTGTTACTAGTTTTTTATGAGCTTATTGTATGGGATTGTGAAGTAATATTAACTTATTTTTTTCTTCATCAAATTAAATGTTTATGTTTTTCCTTTAATCTGTGAAATTGCTAAATTTTATTAAGAGATATTCTAATGTTGAGCAATATTTGCTTTCCTGTGGTAAACCAAATATATCCATTATATTATATTTAGAAATTGCTGATTTTGCTTCATTAATATATTTGTTTAGGATTTTTGTGTCTATATTCATAGACAAGATACAGCTATAATTCTCCCTTCTTTAAGTGTTCATGCCTGGTTTTATAATGAGATTATAGAGTTCTAATAAATTAATCGGGAAATGTTCTCTCTTTTATTTCTATATTTTATCTGCTGAAAACATTCGTGGAAGATTAAGATATATTTTTCTTAATGTTTGATACAACTTGCAAATAAAAACACCAAAGCCGGTAGAGATGTTTACTAACTCAACTTCTTCCATGATCAATAGATTCTTTAGATTTTCTTATTTATTTTAGATTAAGTTTCAATTTATATTTTTCTAGGAATTTGACCATTTCATCTATTTTCAAGGTTATTGTTATAAAGTGGATTTATATTTTATTTTATATTTATTTCCTATGTTTTTAATCTGTGATTCCCATGTATTTTTCTGGATCAATCTTGCCAAAAGTTTGCCAATGTTATTAATATTTTTTAAGAAATCAAATGTTACTTATCTTTTCTTTCTTTTTATTTCATTTAATTTTGCTCTCAACTATTTTATTTCATCTTTTTAACTTCCTTGTACTATTCTTATGATCTTTATCCAGCTTCTTATAGTAGAAAATTATTCCATTATTTTTGAAGTGCTTTTGGTTTGTTTTTTGCCTTATAAGAACTTATGGCAAAATCTCTCCCTAAATTACCCCTTACAACTATCCCATAGGATGTTGATAGTAATTTTTATTATCTTTAATTTCTAATTTCCATCATGCTTTCCTATGTAACCCACAAATTATATAGTAATGTGAGTTTTAACTTTATTTAACTGTGACTCACATTTTTCCTATAGTTTATACTTCTAAGACATGCTATCCAGTCAGATAACATTTTCTATATTTTTGTCAGACAAAATAGATTCTAATTCAAAAACTTTCACAAGTGACAGAGAAGGACATTATATAGTGATAACAAGGTCGATTCACCAAGAGAATATAACAAGTGTAAATGGTTGTTATATCAGAGCACAAAAATCTTAACAAAACTGAAAGAGAAGTGGGCAATACTACAAGTACTCTTAGAAGACTTCATTTTCAACATTGAAAAGGTCATCTGGTTAGAAAATCAATAGGGAAACGGCATACTTTAGCAAAACTATAGACTAAATAATACATACAGAATAGTCTATGCAACAGCAACATTATACATCTTTTTTTCCTTTTTTAAAATGTTATTTATATGTGGAACATATTGAAAATGATACATTTAGACAGTGTTTGGTGCCCTCTCCCCCTCTGGTTTCCCTTTCCCCCTCCCAACAATGAATGTCTAGGTTAACCATGCTATATTCATACTTTTACACATATTTGGATGTAACTCCTTTATTAATCAACCACAGCCTTCTTCTCCTATCCTTCCATTCTAGGTTTGCTGAGATTTCCCTTCCATTATCTGGAATCCCTCTGGTATCCCCAGTGCTCCCTAGTTTGGGCATGTTAGAGAAAACATATGTCCCTTCTCTTTCTGTGGTTGACTGATCTCACTTAACATAAATTTCTCCAGATCTTTTCACCTTCTTGTGAATGGCATGATTTTGTTCTTCTTTAGAGCTGAATAGAATTCCATTGTGTGTATTTCCCATAATTTTGCAATTCATTCATCTGTTGATGGAGACCTAGGTTGGTTCCATATTTTGGCTATTACAAATTGTGCTGCTATGAACATAGGTATGCATATGTTACTATAATTCTCTGATTTCAACCCCTTTGGAAAAATGCCCAGGAGTGGTAGATCTGGATCATATGGTGGATCTATTCCCAGTTTGCTAAGGAATCTCCACACTGATCTCCATAGCAGCTGAACTAATTTGCACTCCCACCAACAGTGTAAAAGAGTTTCTCTTTCCCCACATCCTAACCAGCATTTGTTGTTATTTTATTTCTTTATGCTTGCCACTCTGATTGGGGTCAGATGGAATCTTAGTATAGTTTTGATTTGCATCTCCCTGATGGCGAATGATATAGAACATCTTTTCATGTATCTATTGGCCATTTTTATATCTTCCGTGAAGTGTCTATTGGGTTCAGTTGCCCATTTCTTGATTGGGTTATTTGTTTTGCTAGTGTAGAGTCTTTTGAGAATGTTGTATATTCTGGATATTAGCCCTCTTTCAGAGTGGTGGCTGGTAAAGATCTCCCATTCTATAGGCTTTCTCTTTAGGTTTTTGGTGGTTTCCTTTGATGAGAAGAAACTTTTTAGTTTGATGTCATCCCATTTGTTAATTCTTGCTTTAATTTCCTGAGCTTTGGAGGTCTTGTTAAGTTACTGCCTGTGCCTATATTTTGGAATGTTGAGCCTATGCCCTCCTCTAATAACTTCACAGTCTCTGGTCTAATTTCTAAGTCTTTCCTCCATCTCAAGTTGATTCCTGTGCATGGTGAGAGGTAAGGATTTAGTTCCATCTTTCTACAAATGGATAGCCAGTTCTCCCAGCACCATTTGTTGAAAAGAATGTCTTTTCTCCAGTGTATGATTTTGGCCCCTTTCTCAAAAATTAATTGACTATAGGTGTGGGGGTTTGTTTCTATATCTTTTATTCTGTGCCACTTGTCAGTATGCCTGTTGTTGTGCCAATACCATGCTGTTTTTACTACTATTGCTCTATAGTATAATTTGAAGTTATGGATTGTGATGCTTCCTGCATGGTTCTTATTGCTGAGAATTTCTTTGGCTATTCTGGGTCTTTTCTTTCTCCATATAAAATTCATGACTAATTTTTCTAGGTCTATGAAGAATGTTGTTGGTATTTTAATGGGAATTGCATTGAATCTATAGATCATTTTTTGGCAGAATGGCCATTTTGATAATATTTATTCTGCCTGTCCATGAGCATGGGAGATCTTTCCATCTTCCAAGGTCGTCTTCAATTTCTTTCTTTAATGTTTTATAATTTTCTTTGTAGAGGTCTTTTACATCTCTGGTTAGGTTTATTCCTAGGTATTTTATTGGTTTTGAGGTTATAGTGAATGGAGTTGTTTTCTTTATTTCTTTCATTGTGGATTTGTTGTTGGCGTAAAGAAAAGCAATTGATTTCTTTAGGTTGATTTTGTATTCTTCAACTTTGCTGAATTGGTTAATCAGTTCCAGTAGTCTTTTGGTTGAGTTCTCTGGGTCTTCTAGATAAAGGATCATGTCATCTACATATAAGGATAGTTTTAATTCCTCTCTTTCTATTTGAATTCCTTTGATTTCCTTCTCTTGTCTTATTGCTGTGACAAGAGTCTCAAGGACTATATTGAAAAGGAATGGAGATAGTGGGCATCTTTGTCTGATTTTAGAGGAAATTCTTGCAGTTTTTCCCCATTCAATATGATGTTGACTTTGGGTTTATTGTATATTGCCTTAACAATGTTTAAATGCATTCCTTCTATTCAAATTTCTGCAGTGTTTTTAACATACATAGATATTGGATTTTGATGAAAGCTTTTTCAGCATCTATTGATATGATCATGTGGGTTTTGTTCTCTGTTCTATTTATGTGGTGAATAACGTGCATTGATTTGCATATGCTGAACCAGCCTTGCTTTTCTGGAATGGACACAACTTGGTTGTGGTGTACAATTCTTTTGATATGGTTTTGAATGCATATAGCTGGTATTTTATTTAGAATTTTTGTATCTATGGTCATTAAGGATATTGGTCTGTATTTTCCTTTCTTGAGGTATATTTATTTGGCTTGAGGATTAATGTGATACTGTCCTCATAGAAAGACTTTGGGAGAATTCCATTTCTTTCAATTTCCCAGAACAAGTTGTGAAGTATTGGTATTAGTTCTTCAGTAAAAGTTGTAAAATTCAGCTGGAAACCCATCAGGGCCTGGGATTTTCTTTGATGGGAGAATTTTTATTACTGTTTCTATTTCTTTGCTTGCTATTGGTTTAGGCTTGCTATATCTCTTGGTTCAGTTTAGGTAGGTTGTATGTGCTTAGAAATCTATCGCTTTCTTCAATGTTTTCCAGTCTACTGGAGTATAAATTTTCAAAATAGTTTCTGATAACCTTTCAATTTCCCTACTGTCCGTGTAGATGTCTTCTTTTTAATTTTTGATTTTAATAATTTGAGATGATTCTTTCTTTGGGGTAGGTTGGTTGTCAATCCAATTAATCTTTTCCTTTTTTTTAATAAAATTTTTAAGCCGGGCATGGTGACGCACGCTTGTAATCCCCGTGCTTGGGAGGCAGAGACAGGAGGATCGCGCAGGTTTGAAGCCAGCCGCGCTGGCTTAAGAGACCCTGTTTCCAAATAAAACCTATAAAATAGGTCTGGGAGTGTAGCCCAGAGGTAGATGGACTTCCAGGAACCCCAGTACCACCATAAATAAATAAATAAATAAATAAATAAATAAATAAATAAATAAATATTTTTATTGGTGCATTGTAGTCATACATCTTAATGGGATAAAAAAAAAAAAAAAAAACTTGTGGAGCTATACATGCACACATCACCCAATCAGCCCCTAAACAATCCCTAACCCTTCCCTCCCCCTCCCTCCTTCCCATGCTTGGTTTCCTGATTAACTTTGATATGTTTGTTTGTTTTTATCTTCCATATATTGCCAAGTTATTTTTGAAAAGTTTTCCAAGAACATTTGGTGAAGGAAATAATAATCTTTTCACTAAATATTGTTCAAGAATAATAACTACATGAAAAAAATAAAATTGGGCCCTTACCTAACACCATATATAAATATTAACTCAAAATAGATAAAAGATCTAAATGTAAATCTTAAAAGTATAAACTTTTAGAAGAAAACCAGGGTCATAAAATTTCACAACATTGAAATTGGCAGTGATTTCAAAGAACCAGATTTTTGTTTTGTTGATTTTTAAATTTTTTTTGTTCTCTATTTCATTTATTTCTGCTCTGATTTTAATAATTTTCTGGCTTCTGCTGGCTTTGGGATTAGATGTTGCAGTCTTTCTAGGTCCTTGAGTTGTGCCTTTAGGTTGTTTACTTGGTGACTCTCTGTCCTTCTTATGTGGGCACTCAATGCTATATACTTTCCTCTTAACACTGCCTTAAAAGTGTCTCATAGATTTTGGTAAGTTATTTCTCTATTTTCATTTATTTCCAGAAATTTCTTTATTTCTCACCTAATTTCCAATCTTACCCACTTGTCCTTAAATAGTGTATCATTTAATCTCTATGTATTTAAATAGTTTAAGTTTCTTGTTGTTGATTTCTACTTTCATTCCATTATGATCTGAAAAGATGCAGGGAGCTATATTACATCTTTTGAATTTGCTGGTGCTTGCTTTGTATAATATTATTTCTTCTTTACTTAGATGCCCTGCTGATCAACTTCATCTCTTCTCTAGTTCTATAACTTACTTCTTTTTTCTTCTTTATTGTTTATTTCTTTAAGTATTTTCCCTAGTGTTGGCTTTGAAATCATGAAGTAGAAGTGTCAGCAGGTAAGCAGTACTTTTTCCAATGGTGAGGGTTGGGTGATGGTGGAGAAGCTGGGGTGATGGGTGCAGGAGTCAGATAAGGTAGAGGATATGATTAGATTGAGGAAGAATTTAAGTATAATAAGGTAGTATCTGGTTGAGAATGGGAGGTTAGATAGTAGGACTCTTGTAGTTAGAATATTTAAGTATGGAGATGTAAAATACCTTGAGTATTAAACAAGGAGATAAAGTAAAGGAAAAAATAGTTTTGAGAGAAGAGAATAGATAAGCTATGGAGTGAAGAAGTTTGTAAAGGAGTGGGAGGGAGGAACAAACAAACACAAAGTAACAAAACAAGATACAAAAGCTAGCTATTATACATCAAAGACAAAAAACAAGAGAAAAAAAGAGTAAGAAAAAGAAAAAAAGGACAAAAAGAAAAGAAAAAGAACTAGCAAACATGTGAAACAACAAAGTAAAACAAAAAACCAAACAACAACAACAAAAAAAAACCAAGTCCTACTAATTTATGAGTATGGGGCGGGCCCGTATAATATCTGAATGTCTGATTGCTGTGGTAGCTTCTGAGGTATTTTCCAATGACTCTTATTTGCTCTGTACCCTATTGTCAGCCTCTGAACCCACTCTCTGAGTATTTGGACCCCTCTCTCGCCTCTGACAGCTTTGTGTTTAGGTGTTAGGGCATCTGGAGTCACTGTTAATGAGTTCTGTACAAGTCCCAGATTCTGTGTATTTCCAGCCTGTAGTCTGCACCTCTGAACTCTCCTCCTAGAGCTCAGGCCTGTGCTTCCCTACCCGCAGGGGCAGAGGGTGTCCAATGTAGTCTTGGAGCGACCTCCTGTGGCCCTGTGCAGGTATCATGCCTTGAGCATCTTTCCTGTGTCTTGGAGGTTCTAACTGGACTAGCCCTCCAGGTCCTGTGGTGCATACTTGGTGCACACGGTTACCACTGTGTTCCATGGCACACACTGGGTACATGCAGGTTCCTCTGGCTCATCAGGGTGCACACTGTTACCTGGCTGCCCTGGTCTGGGGCTCCGGAGAGCTCACTGTGCCGCTAGGTCCTGTGGCTTCTCTGGCACACAAGGTTATCTGGTCCCGTTCTGGGTCTCTGAAGGTCTTGCTGTGCCACCGTGGGTGCTGCCTCTAATGAGCAAACGGTGTCGTTCAAGTGCTTGGGTGCAGTCGCCGCTTGAGATGTTGGGGTTCTATGGCAGCTTTCAAACTCTTGGATTTTTATTTTAATTTCTTGGGGCTGCCAAGCTGGGACACACAGTTTGGGCCCGGGGCCCATGATGGTGCCAGTGGCTGACTGCATCTTCACCAGGTCTGTCACCCACTTGGGCTTTTTTGCAGTGCATCTCACAGTTCAGAGTTACTGGATTCCTTCCACCATGATTTCTGGATCTGTTTTGGGTCATGAGCTATATATTTGTTTTCTTTATTAAGATGCTGCCTTCTCAGTAGTTGAACTTTATTTGTTTCAGCTACTGAGATGTGCTGCGTCCCGCAATCGCCATTTTGAATCTCCACCTACATGTTTTTTCTTAAGTGTCCATGGAACATTTTCCACCATAGATCATGTGATAGACATGTCTTAACAAATTTAAGATTAAAATCATATCAAACATTTTCTTCATCCACCATAATATAAATTATTGATAATATAAATCAATAAGAGAAAACTTGGAAAATTTACATTATTTGTAAATTAAAACACACTTTTGAACAACAAAAAAAAGTAGTTTGAGACAAACAAAAATGGAAACACAACATATCAAATCCTATAGAATGTAGCAAAAAAAAATTTAAAAAGGAATAAACATTAGCTTGAAGGAAAAGCTCTCAAAAAGCATTCCAGTTTTATACCTAAGGAACCTAAAAATAACAAAGTAAGGCTGAAATCAGCAAATAAAGAAAGCAAAAATTAAAGTATAAATAAAATAAGTGAAAAGAAACTAGAAAAACAAAAGGCAATGAAATTAAAAGGTTTTTTGAAAAGATAAAATATGTTAACTTTTAGTTAGACCAGAAAAATTATATTCAATCAGAAATGAAAGAGAAGACATTAAAATAGACACAATAAAAATATAAAACTTATAAGAGATTACTGTGAATCATTAGGAACAGACAAATTGAATAACCTAATAAAAATAAACAAATTCTATAAACTTACAGTCTACCAAGACTGAGTCACAGAAATAGAAAATCTTAACAGAAAGTAAAAAGATTGAATTAATATTCAAAAACCTCCCAACAAATAAAGACAAGACTCATGGATTTGTTAGTGAACTCTACCAAACATAATAACAATACCAATCTTAATCAAAGAAAAGAACATGATGTGCCATATTCATGGTGAACATAGATGCAAAAATCTTTAACAAAATACCATCAAACCAGCTGGGCATGGTGGTGCACGCGTGTAATCCCAGTCCTTGGGAATCTGAAACAGGAGGATCACAGGTTCTCAGCCAGCCTCAGCTACTTAGTGAAGCCCTCTGCAACTTAGTGAAACCCTGTTTCAAAATAAATAATATAAAATAGGGCTGGGGGTGTAGCTTGAGTGTAGGATGCCCCTGAGTTCAATCCCCACTACCAGAAAAAGAAAAAAACTATCAAACAAAGATGAAAAATTACAGGATCATCTCAAAAAAATAGATGTAGAAAGAATCTAAGCCATGCTGAGCATGGTGGCACACACTTGTAATCCCCTCGCTTGGGAGGCGGAGACAGGAGGATTGCACAGGTTTGAAGCCAGCCGTGCTGGCTTAAGAGACCCTGTTTCCAAATAAAAATATAAAAATATAAAATAGGTCTGGGAGTGTAGCCCAGAGGTAGAAGGGTTTCCAGGAACCCCAGTACCACCCCCCAAAAAAAAAATCTAAGCCAACATAGCAAATGCCATATGTGACAAACCCATTACTAACATCATATTCAATGGTGAAAAAATAACAAGGACTGGGGGTGTAGCTCAGCGGTAGAATGTCCTTGGATTCAATCCCAAGTAATGTGCGCGCACACACACATAGTTTCCAATGTGCCATAAGAATTTTCCTAAAAAGACATTAATACCATATTACATACCAACTAACAGTGTCAAGAGTGACCATTTTTCCAAATTCTCAATTCCTGGTGTTAGCAAGCTATTTAATCCTTGAATGTAAACACTTCATTTCTAAATTTATATGTGGTCAATAATGAATAAAGTTGGGCATTTTTTTCATACACCCACTGGATATTTGTATTCAACCACTTTGAGTAAAATAGATCTGGAGTATATTGAATTCCGTTGCGTAAGGTATTGGGTAGGTTTTGAAACGTTTATGTACAGGGTCATATCTTAAGTATTTATTTACTCTAATGTTAATTCTGTTGCCATCTACTCTCCTTTTATTTGTTTAGGAATTATTTGGAACTTGTTGCAAAATCCATTCAAGATTGGATCACAAGAGAAGAAGCTAAATATCAGGAACTTAAAATGGCTGAAGAAATCAATAGGGCCAAAGCTGATGTAGAATTGAAATCTTCCACTGGTGGCAAAACTGCTTCTTCTAGCAAAATTCTTTCCCTCAAAAAATCTAAAAGTAAGTAGTCAGTTCCATTTATACCTAAAACATACTCCAAAGGCATTCTAATTTTTCCAATTTCAATCAAAAAGAAATACATCAAGATTAAAAAGTCATCCATGAAATTCCTGAGAATCTTCACTTTTTCTAATAAATAGAATGGCTGTCTCCCAGATATGATAAGATATTGAAATGTTTGTGTAAGATAACACAGTCCTTATATTGACCCTACTCCCGGTCAAATCTAGATTTGATCTGTTATAGAGCTCAAATGGTTTGTGTTATGGAAATCCCAAATGTCTCTATTGGTAGGATTAGTGGGTTCAGATATCTAAAATTTGTTGACAAAATAAGTGATAAATTCAGAGTTAGTTGGAATAATTAGAGATTTCAACAGCAAGATTAAGTCAAGGCCTTCCTTATAAGGGCTAACAAAAGAATTCCAAGACTACCTAGGAGTAGAAATCTACCAATAAAAGGAAAGGGGATTCCTGAAGACCTTTAGCAGGGACTTGACATGATCTTGGATCAATACATATATTTGTTTTTGTCATCGTCAATTCCCATGGCTTTAAGCCTATGGGGGGTGGGGGGAAGAGTAACAGAGAAATGAAATATAATCTTAGAAAGATAATTAATAAATGAAAGAAATGAACCAGTAAAGCAGTTCATCTGGAAAATAAAGACATTTCACTGGGTTTTGCAAAAGAAATGGACTTCATGTCAATAATATTCATTAGTTATGAAAGTTGAGAGTGATTTTCATAAAAGAATAAAGCTATATAATTTCCTAAACTTTTGCAACCTCTTTTAATTATCAAAGGATTTTGTACATCGCTTGATTCTAAAGTAAAACCTAAACCAAGTTGATGACTCTTTTACAATTAAATGTATAATTCATAACTCAGCTACCTCCAATTGGGAGCAGCCCCCAGGAAAGTTCTAAACACTAGAAAAAAATGGATGAGACTCTATAAGAAATAAATATAAAGCTACCCTCTAGAGCTTAGATCTGGGGCAATATTTGCCTATTATCATGAAAAATGCTAAGTTAACTGCCTCTTCTCTATAACACTACTGAAGAAGCTGGGTGTGGTGGTGCACTCCTGTAAACCCAGTACTTGGGAGGCTGAGACAGGAGGATCACAGGTTCAAAACCAGCCTCAGCAACTCAATGGGGCTTGCATCAGCTAATCAAGACTCTGTTTCCAAATAAAAAATAGAAAGAAGGCTAGGGGCATGGCTTAGAGATAGACTGCCTCTGGGTTCAATTCCCAGCACCACACACATGCACACACACACACACACACACACACACACACACACACACACACTACTGAACAAAACCCAAACTTAATATCTAGATGCTTCTGTAAATCCCGAAGATGTTCATGTGGGAATCCAGTGCACACGGTAGGCATCACATGCAGTTATAGTCCTCTAAAATCAGAATGGACAGAAAACTTCAAAAGAGAATGCCTACCATGGCAAGAGAAGGAATAGCTCCCATATGGAAGGAAAAGTAGAGATGCAGTGTGTGGTGCTGAGGTAACTAAGATTGATGAGGCAATAGCTTTAGGAAGAGAAATTCAGTTCAATCAGAGATGTGACATGTCACCACATTGAGAGTGGAATATACTGTCTCCAGAGACTGAGGACCACATCACCAAAGTGGTCTAGACCACGTGAGATGTCCACTGTGGGGGTGGAAAGAGAGAAATTAGAGATGGATGGATGGGGATTGAACTTGGTATTCTTTCAGATCCCTCCAACCCTGAGAGTTGGTTATTTTATAATTATGTAAGGGAGTTGCTAAGAAGTTTTATTTTCTCTGATTATAGGTAACAAAACAATGAGCAAGACAGAAATAGCAGAACAAGAAAAAGAAAGAGAAAAAGAAAAAGAAAAAGAGAAGGAAAAGATTCCTTTCATTTTAGAAGGCTCACTCAAGGTAATCCAAAGGAAAGACAAGTGATATAAATGAATCATTAATCCAATATTATCTCATGATGGGGAGTTAGTGTGAAATAATCAGGAATGACCTTTTTTGCTAAACCCTCAGACACAAATGAAACAAAAATGAAAGGACTGTAGCACCACGAAGCTATCTCCTCCAGCAGATGATAATTCTGTGAGAAACTGTGTCTTGTTTATATTTACATAACTACAATCCAGGGAAGTGCCCTGTTCACAAATGGTATAGTCTTTATTTTTGTTGGAGATTTTTGGTTTTGTATTTGTATTTTAAATTATAACAGTAATAAACGCTTTTATAAGAATTCAAAATTATCCTGGGCTATATCCTAAGCCCCCAAGATAAGAAAGTTCAGTCATATTGTATTCTCATGCAAGCACATATGTGAAAATATGCCAAGGGTTTGTGCTTGTCTGTGGTTTGGTTTGGTTTGCTCTGGGTTAGGTTTGGGGCTTCTGTCCTGCAGCGTTGTGATGCGTGGTCCTTTTGGAAAGTGGCTGTATTAACCAACCAAGAAGCTCCCCAACACTGTGGTTTAGGGGAGGGTATGGAGGGTTCCTCATATAGGTATAATCAATTATTAATTTAATTTCTGACCTCTCTCTCTGCCCCCACTCTATCCTGAAGCTGTCTCAGAGTGGGCCAAGAGTTGCCTCATTAAAACAAAAATGCTCCTGTCACTTAGGAAATTCAAAGAAACTTAAGATCTCAGTGCCAGGATCAAGGAACGAAGACCGAATATCTGGTTTTTATTGTAGCATAATATCATAGTTTCTATTAAACTCAGCTTTCACTTACCTGAAAAATGGCTTTGTTTTGCCCCTATTCGCTAACCATGGTTTTCATTTATGAAATTCTTGGTTGACTTTTTAATTTACTCTTAGCACTCTCGAGACATTGTTCTACATTTTCCTTACTGACCTTGTGGCTGTCCATCTAATTTGACATTCAGTTGTAGACAGTTCATCTTTTCTCTGTAACTACCTTGAAGCACTTAAGAGTATGATGGTAAATGTTTAACAGTCACTTTCTAGAAAAATAAAGGTACACATTCATATTCATACATAAGTTTATTACAAATGTGGCTGATATATGTATAGCACATAATTTAAAGCCATAATAAAGTGTACAATACTCTTTATTGTAAGTCCTATGTAGCTAATTGATTCTTACAATATGCTTTTATTGTTTTTTTTTTGTTAATTTTTTGTATCCTTAGCCAAGCTGTGGCTACAATTGACAAATAGAATTCCAATGTGAATGTTGATTCATATTTTCATTTGTGTTAACAAAAGTTAAATAACTAAGGGGCATGTCTCACTCATTTGTCAATGACAGGAGAAACTTCTTGGATGAATCAAGTAATAGCTTTTGAATCCTGAAGGAACATTTCCCTGGATTTTGTGTTATAGTATAACAGCTATAAACACAACATATTTGCACATTTACTCTGCACTATTAACATTTTCTCCATCATTTCCTTTAATGTAATCAGCAATAAATCAATCAAACATTGACTTGTAGCAGTTGCTGACATCTGTCATGTAGGGAGGGAATCCCACAGTGGCTGATTTCAAGTTGCTAGTGTGGCACCGTGGACTATAGAGTTGGAGGCGCTGTGTGCACACCATTGTATAATCTAGTCTCCACAATACAGATGCCATTGACATAAGTAATTTCAATGGCACAAATCAAGTGAAATGTAAAAAAAAAAAACTGTGAAGGGGTGAGCTTTGAGTATTATTACCTTTGTTTTTATATTTTATTTCATTGTGCATTTATATAATTTAATGTAATTACATTGCTACATTGTAATTATACATCATAGTCAGGTTTGGATTGATAAAATCATACATGCACACAGCACTTGGTGTGTTTCCCTCTGGATCCCACTAGATCCCACTCCTTTCACCTCCTTGCACATTTTATTGAGACTAGTATTAGTAACTTCAATAAGAACATAGCATTAATGGAACTGTTCCTTCATGAAGTATCCTCTTGCCCATCCCTGCCTCCCCGCCCCCACAGCCCCTTCCACTATTCTTCTGGACTCTCTCCTCTCTGATCTGAAGTTGTTTTTGTTTTCCAATTTCCCTTGTGATTCCACATATGAGAAAGCGTATGACCCTTCACTTTCTGAGACTAGCTAATCTCACTTAGCATGATATTTTCAAGTTCCATCTACTTTCTTGCAAATAAAATAATTTTGTTCTTTATGGCTGGGTAAAATTCCATTGTGTATATATACCACACTTTTATAACCCATTCATCTGTGGATGGACACCCAGGCTGGTTGCATAATTTAGCTATTGTGAATTGTGCTGCTATAAACATAAATGTGATGTATCATGATAGTATTCTAACTTACGTTCCTTTGGAAAGATACCTGGGGGTGGTATATCTGAGAAAACTCCATATTGATCTCCATAGTGACCACACTAATTTGCAATCCCACCAACAGCGTCTGAGAATTTTTATTTCCCCACATCTTCATTTATTATTGTTTGTTCTTGATGATTGCCATTCTAACTGGGGTTAAATGTAATTTCAGTATAGTTTTTATTTGCATTTCTCTGATTGATAATTTGAATATTTTTTCACATATCTGTTGAAAATTGTATTTTTCCTTTTGAGAAGTGTCTATTCAGTTCAATTGCTTAATTTTGACTGAAATTTTAGTGTTAAGTTCTTTGAATATTCTAGATATTAACCCTTTATCAGAGGAGTAGCTAGCAGATATCTTCTTCCATTCTGTAGGTACTCTCTTCAGACTCTCGGTTTTTTCCTTTGCTGCACAGAGCTTTTATTCTCCTTTCTTACTTCCTGAGCATTGGAGGTCTTATTGAGAATGTCTCTATCAGTACCTATATGTTGGAGAGTTGGTTGTATGCCCTTTTCTAGTATTTGCAAAGACTCTGGTCTAACCTCTAGGCCTCTCATCCATCTTGAGTTGACTCTCATGCAGGATGAGAAATTAAGGTCTAATTCCGTCTTTCCACATATGGATAAAGAGTTTTCCGAGCACCATTTTTTCAAAAGATTATCTTTTCTCCAGCATATATTTTGGCATCTTTGTCAAAAATCAACTAGCAGTAAGTGTGAGATATTTATTTCTGTATCTTCTATTCTTTTTAATTGGCCTATGTGTCTGTTTTGTGCAAATTGCTATGCAGGCTTTTTATTAATTTTTTTTCCGGTACTAGAGATAGAACCCAGGGCATTATACTCCAAGCTATACCCCCAGCCCTATTTTTTTATACTTTATTTTGAAACGGGGTCTCCCTGAATTGCAAAGGGTCTCACTAATAGCTGAAGCTGTCTATGAGCCGTGATCCTCCTGTCTCAGCCTTCCAAATGCTGGGATTACAAGTGTGTGCCACCATGTCTGGCTCACCATGCTTTTTTAATTACTACAGCTTTGTAGTATGATTTAAGATCACATGGGGCAACATCTTCAAATTCTTATTTATTAGTCAGGAAGGCTTTATGTTTTTCCATATGAATTTTAGGAGCTTTTTCTATCTTGTTGAAGAGTGACATTGGTATTTTAATAGGGATCATATTAAATCTGCAGATTGCTTTTGCTAGTATGGCTATTTTGATATTTATTCTGCCTATCCAAGAGCATGGGATGACTTTCCATTTTCTAAGATATTCTTTAATTCCTTTCTTTAATGTTCTGTAATTTTTATTGTAGAGTCTAGATTTATTCCTAAGTATGTTATTTATTTTGGTGGCTATTGCAAATGAAATTGTTTTCTGTATTTCTCAGTGGATTCATGATTAATGCATAGAAAAGAGAAATAATTTTTGTAAGTTGATGATGGCTCACAGCTGGCTTATAAAATTTCTAAAAATTTAACAATAATATGTTTCAAGTCAATATGAGCCAGGTTTAATATATATAACTCCTGATTTTGATACATTGACCTTCCTGAATTATCTGCTCAAAGACTGCCTTCTCAGAAGTTCCACTCCATTTCCAAAACCACAATCACACTCACCTCAACATTTTGGTTTTGGGGGGGTTTGTTTCTTTTCTTTCTTTTTTTCTCCAGTATTGGAGATGAAACCCAGGGGCATTCTACCCCCGAGCTACACCCCTATTTTTTATTTTTTATTTTGAAACAGAATCTCACTTAGTTGCAAAGGACCTCGCTAAGTAGTAGCTGAGGCTGTCCACGAACCACGATCCTCCTGAATCTCAGCCTCCCAAATTCTGGAATTACAAGCATGCGCCACCACACTTGGCTCTCACTTCACCACTTTGAATACTCCATTTTTCTTGCTTATAATTTTGGTACTTTTTTCATTCACTTATTCATATTACAAACTTAATTTTATATTTTCTATTTCATAATTCCCATATCTGTAGTCTCTGCAGATACACTTTTATCATATTTCCCCAGTCTTCTTGCTCAAAGTGGCTTGTTTTCTCATGCTTTAGGGGTACATTTGGTGTTTATATCAACTCATAACTTTTTTAAAATAAAAATTTAAAGGAATATGTATTTTACTCAAAGATCTGTTTGAAGACAGGATTAGGGCTAGGGAATTCTCAGGGAAGATTCTCACCCCACACCCTGATGAGCACTTGGGCCCAGGACTAAGAATTCTCATAGTCTCCTCTATAAAGGTAGTTTTTTTCCTTAGTGTATCCAGTGGAGGTGACCTTTATTCAAAACAAAAATCCCAGCTTTATTCAGAGGTCTCTGACCTGGTCTCCCAAGTTTTATCTGATCTATGAAATATAATGATCTATGATATATGATATATATGATCTATGATTGGATAAAATCCAGATTCTAGGCCATTAAGGTTGGGAAATTCTGTTTTCAGTGATCACCTACCTCCTTGGATTAGTGCTCTCTCATAGCCTCGTCTTTCTATCAGCCTTTTTATGCATTACAATATTTATTTTTAAAAGTTGTGCCCATATTTTTGGAATATTTTATGCCAGGAATATTTCTCTGAATATCTGGTCTACCATACTGCTGCTAGACCATCTTCAGGGTGTAAAGTGAGGGTCGGTCTTGTGTGAAAAAGGAGACAGGAGACCAGCTATGAGGCTGCTTCAGTGGTTTAAGCTAAAAAGAATAAAACCTGAACTGAGGAAACTGCAACAAAGGGCAAGGAAAAAACAGAAGCAAAGAGAGATCCCTGAGGAAAACCGACAGGATTTAGTGTGAAGGAGTCAGATGAGAGAAATAGAGATTCGAGGATGACGCCAAGGTTTCCAGCTCAATATTTTGATTTGCCAGAGATACCACTATTAAAAAAAAAAAAACATGTTAAATTTGTTTCCAAAGTGAACTTTAATGCAACCTATGTTAATCTGTTTTTGTTAAAAATCCTGTTAAACTTTAAAAATGTATTTACAGGCATGGAAAGAAGAGCAGGAGCGGTTAGCAGAAGAGGAACGCTTAAGGGAAGAAAAGAAAGCAGAGAAGAAGAGTAAAGAGACGGGTAAAAAGAAAGGAAAGGATAAAGTCGAGAAAGAAGATAGTAGATCTTTAAGAAAAAAATTTTCTCTCAAGGATAAAATTAAAGAGGAACCAGCAAAGATCCCAGAAGAATCAGAGGAGCCCCTCCTGCCACCACAACCCAGGAGAGTTTACCCGGTAAAGACAACTCTCTAAAAGGTGTCTGCAGGCTGTCTCCAGTTGTCCATATCCGTGAGCTTAAACTCGGATTCCATTTTCTCCTATCTAGAGCCTTCTTTGTAGTCAGTCACCAAGACAGGAACACTCTCAGGCTCGTTTTTTTATTGACTGTCATAAAGCTAAATTACTAGGGCAAAAAGATAGAGATTTGACATACAAGTTTCCTGTAGGTAAAAAAAGGTAAAACAATTGTGATGGGCCAGACACAGGTTGTCTTTGTCTCCCATAGTAGAATTTGCTCACACCCGTAGTTGCCTTCCTGCTGGTAGACCCTCCTAAAACCTTCTTTTTGCTAATTCTCCTTCTGATGGCTGTTTATGAGGAAAACCTAGTGAGAATAAGTGAAAAGAAATGTAACAGCCTTTGCAGCAATTGCTGCAGAGTTTTAGCATGCATCAGCATCACCTAGAGAGCTCTGGTGGCCACCTGGGTTTTATATATGATCCCCTAACACATTAGCATTCCTCAACATATCAGTTAACTTTAAAGGGAACATTCGCTGGTAAATGAGAACTTGATTTCTTTTCTTACTGCCTTGGTAATGGTGCAATGATTTGTCTTCGACTAGGTTATGAGGATGCTTTAATGAATGGAGTTTAAAATCATAGATTCCTCTTTAAATTTTGTCAGTCATAACACCATAGAAATGTCTGAAGATTATATGCACTCTGGCCTTTGAGCTTACCAGTGAGAGCTATCTTGCTTCAAAGAAATTAAGCTCACAAGCAACTCTAGTTAGCTAACACCAGTAAGCTGACTTTTGTAAATAGCAGTTCCATGCTCAAAGCATGATGTTTTCTCTTCTAGTTCCGAGGATACAATATGGGAGATATACCTACCCAAATCTCAGGGATAAACTACTACCTGTATCCTTCTGATGGGGGGCAGATTGAAGTAGAAAAGACAACATTTCAAAAAGGTACATTTTGAAAGCAACTGGTAAATGCCTTCATAGATATTAATACATTTGAGATAATCATGGGTCCTCGCACTACTGAGTATGACAGAAGAAAGAGTTGGCATATCCACTGCAATTCCTAATGCATCACGTTTAAAATATTCACATTCCTTTATTGTCAGTGACTATGCAAGGCATAGGCCAGCCTAGTTTGGCTCAGACACCTTGATTTTGACCATTTCAGTTATTCACATATTAAAATTCACATATTAAAATAGAATAATAAATACTTCTAACTGTAACAAGCAGTTACTAATATATTTCTATTCATATAATATTGATATAATAGGTAACAAATAGTGTCAATTACAACACATGCTGTTATCTCTAAAACCAAGCACATGCTACAAGTCTGCCACATTTTTCTGGTCTAGCCTCTGGAGCACAGCGTGGAGAAGTCTGCTGCTGATATTTTAGCTCTTATTAAGATTTGCATATAGGTACAATGCATATAGATTTTTGAGGGCTCATAGTAAATACAGTATTTTCTTCCTAATCCTATCGATTTTAAAAATTAACTTAATCAAAATTGAAAATAGAAGGCTGGATTACAAAAGACAGAGCTGTAAAGAACAGCAAAAGAGAGAAAGGTTTATTAGAAAAATTTCACAGTTAGTATAACAAAAACTGTAACTAATACAAATATAATTTGCGTAAGTTACAAATCCCTTTCATGTTCATTGAATTACAAATTTGGTTATAGGTGTATGTTGCTTCAGCCAGTTTGCTTGCTCTTCTCTGATTTGGTCTGAGATTTGATGCTGACATTGCTAGGCATTTCTACTCCCTGGTTCGACTCCTCTGTGGCTTTACATGACCCTGTAGTCAAGAAGCCCCATTTGGCTTCCTACTTCAGCCCACCTCTATCCCATGGTTCTTCCTTAGGCTCAACTTTTATCAAAGTGAAAGTGAAAAAGGACAAACACAATTTTCTAATCCATTTAAAAGACCCAAAGGCAATTGTGAAAGAGCAAAAGAAAGAAGAGGATTATTCTTCAGAAGAAGAGAAAGAAGAAACAGATGAGAAACAAAATCTTGAAACAAATAAGCAGTTGCCTCTCTGTGGCAGGGCAGGTAAGTACGTAAACAGCGGGCCAGACCTCTCCCCTGGCCAAAACATGTGCATCCCCTGCCTAATGGTACCTGAGGAATATTCTCATTTGCTTATATACATTTTCCCTAAGTTAAGGTGCACATACATTGTATACACAGCCCCTCAGTAGTGGGCCTCCTACTGGGTCCTGCTGCCTTTGGGCAGCCAGGTCCTGATCATTTATCCTAGGATCTACCCAGGCCGGCTACCTTTATGTAGCAACATTGAGTTTGTGATGGCCACTCTTTTCTTAATTTTGGTTTATGCAGTTGCACAAGTATAGTCTCTAGGACCCCAGTCCTCATTAATTGATTCTTAGTGAAGTTGACTCCTCCCTAAAATTCCCTGCAAATGATGGGATTTTCTTCTTATGCTCTCAGCATCACCTAGCTCTGTCTGTAGCACCAAATAGCTTAGGTGTCAAAGACAAGGAATCAACCATACATTTGGCCATGAGAGCCATCATCTACTTAGAGATAAGAGTTACAAGTGCAGAGCCACTAGTTAAACACCATGAAACATCGCTTGCCATCTCTGGCCTGCCCCACAAGGCTTCTTGGCCAAAGTGGTGTGGGTTATGGCTGTGAAAGGAGATGAAGAATTATTAAAATGTTTTCAAGTCCAATTAGTAATGAGATCAATAACTAAATCTTGCTTATAACTTTAGTTATGGTGACACTTTCCAACCCAGGCTAAGAAGACAATGTTTGATAAGAATTAATTATAATTTTAAATGACTTTTCTGATATGAAAATACATTGCTATTAATTTTTTAAATATGATTTAACTAGATCAACCCTGAGTTAATACATGCTTTCATTGGGTGCATTCTTTATCTAACCATGACATATACGTATGTGTATTATGTATCATCATATATATCTAATCATTTCTTTTTTGCACAATTAAAAAAGTATCGCTAGTGTTAAACATCCAATTGTTATCACTAGTATTAAACATTCTATTCTATGATTATCTTTTTTCATTTCAGCTACAATTTTCTTCAGAGCCTGCAAACTTTTCCCTAAATTTAACCCACGATCTGTTTTCATATAACCCATGAACTGAGAATAGTTTTCACACTTGTAATATGTTGCTACAAAAAAAAAGCAAAAGCAAAGAATACAGGATGAAGCCTATGTGATCTATAAAACCTAAAACATGGAGAGATAAACTGGGAAGACGGCGGCAATACGTCGTGATAATTGCTTGGCACTGCTTGCTTTCCTCTCTTCTGTTTTATAAAGGGTTTTGTTCTAGTTTATTTATTGTTTGGCTAGTTTTGCTCAGTTTCCCCCTCATATGCTAGTAGGCCCTCTCAGTATTTGCATCATATGATAGTATGATAGTAGGTCCTCTCAGTGTTTGTATCTCTGGGCATATCTGATGACATCTCTGTTGGTTACAGAATCTTGTGCTATCATCCCTTTCTCTTTATGATTCGCAGTTGCTATTGCATTGCGTTATAACTTCTGAATTAGTATTTGATGAGCCCCTGTAATATAAGAATCAAGGCTCAGCTCAGAGATATTTTTAAAATTTGTTTGCTCTCCTTCATTTGTTCCTTTTACCTTTTGGTAGCATTCAATTCACAAAAGTTTATTTTCTATAACTCTTACAGTCTTCTTGATTGCCTTCTGTTTCAATTCCTCCGTGTATCAATTGATTGGTTGATTGATTGTAGTACAGAGGATTCAAGCCAGGGGGATTTTACCTCTGAGCAACACTCTCAGGCCCCATTTTAATTTTTTTTTTGTTTTGAAACAGGGTTTTGCTAAGTTGCTGAGAGTCTCACTGAGTTGCTGAGGCTTGTCTCAAACGCGATCCTCCTGTCTCAGCCTCTCAAGTACTGAGATTACAGGTGTGTGACACTATGCCCAGAGGCGTCAGTTTATTTTAAACAGAGAATTAACAATGAATGAGAACTTGAAGTTGAGTTTTTATTATATTTGCTAGTTGGTGAACCTACACATCACTGCCACCTGTCACCCAAAGGTAATAGTTTACATTAGAGTTTCCTCTTGGCATAGTACATTCTGTGTACCAAGGTATCCGCTATTACAGCCTCATACAGACATTTTCCTGCCCCAAATTCTCTGCGCTCTGCCTTTTCATTCACCCCTCAACCTCACCCCAACTCTTGGCAACCACTAATTTCTTTACTGTGCCCACAGTTTTGCCTTTTGTAGAATGTCCTATGTCATATACTTGGAATCATATGATATTCAGCCTTTGTAGCTGGCTTCTTTCACTTCGTGCTATGCACGTTAAGTTTCCACCATGCCTTTTCATGGCTTGTAATTCATTTTTTAAACATTGTTCATTCTCTGGATAGTTTACTTGTCCTTCAACCCACTGAGAAGCAACTTGGTTGTTTCTAAGAATTAGAAATCTTTAATAAAGATGCTTCCAAACATCTGTGTGCACGTTTTGTATACACAAAAGTTTTTCTTTCACTTAGGCAAGTACTAAGGAGTGAGATTCCTGGATCATATGATAACAGTACATTATTTTGTAAGAATCTACCAAACTGTCTTCCACAGGGATTTTTCACTTTCCCCAGCAGTGAAGGAGTTTCTGTTGCTCTGCGTCCTCACCAGCATTTGGTATTCTCAATGTTTTGGATTTCTCCCATTCAAATAGGTGTGCAGTGGTGTCTCATTGTTTAAATTTGCCCTTGACTCATGACATACAATGTTGAACTACTTTTATATTTGCCATTTTTATGTTTTCTTCAGTGACGTATCTGCAGAGGTCTTTAGCCTGTTTCTTAATTGGGATGTTTGTTCTCTTATTTGTTCTCTTATTGTCGAGTTTTAAGATTCTTTGCATGCTTCATATAAACATCTTTCATCAAATGATTCTTTTGCAAGCATTTTCTCTCAGTATGTAGCTTATATTTTCATTTTCATGAAACATTATCTTTTTATTGTATTGATTATTTGAGTTTTACAATCTATAAATTATCTCATCAGGGGTTAGAACATTTTAAGTTAATACTGTCTCATATTCATAGTATGATGATAGAGAAAATGGTGAACTATAAATAAAACAGGTTAAAATGTATAAATTCTTCACATATGCCTTAAAATATGTGTTGTAAAAAATTTTCTTTAAAATTATATTTGGAAGCTGGGCGTGGTGGCGCACACTTGTAATCCCCGCACTTGGGAGGCGGAGACAGGAGGATCGCGCAGGTTCGAAGCCAGCCTTGCTGGATTAAGAGACCCTGTTTCCAATTAAAAATATAAAAAGTAGGTCGGGGAGTGTAGCCTGGAGGTAGAAGGGTTTCCAGGAACCCCAGTACCACAAAAAATAAAAAAAATAAAATTATATTTGGAGCAATTTTTAAATGTTTCATTTTCTTCTTTTTTATTGGTACATTATCATTATATGAAATGTGTTTTAGGAAGTAAGGTATTTTAAAAGTAGGGATTTAAGAATGTGTTTATAATGTGGAGAAACTGAGACTGATTCAATGGTTTTCGTTTTAAAAGTTATGTAAATATCCAGGCATGGTGGAGTCTGTAATCCCAGTATTTGGGGAGGCTGAGACAAGAGCATCACAGGTTTAAGGGCAACTTCAGCAACTTAGGGAGATTCTCAAAATCTTAGTGAGACCCTATTACAAAACAAAACAAACAAATGGCTGGGGGTGTAGCTCGGAGATAGAATGCCCCTAGGTCCAGTTCTCATGACCACAAAATAAAAAAAGCCATGTGGATAATCTTCCAAATAAACGATCTGCTTCTGGCTAGACCATATACACTCTCTTCATTTCAAGAACCCTTAAAACAAGAGTCTTGTGTTCTCATCTTTATAACTCTTCCCTGCCTTTGACATCCTTAGTACATGATAAGAGCTAAGTCAATTATTTTAAAATTATTGTAGTACAATAGCTAAGACCTTATTTCCAACCTTCCCAAAGCATTTTGTTTCCATTTCTTTTGAATTGAATGGAAATTTTCTCTATTTGATTTTGTCTTTTAGAAGAAACACATGAAGAGAATAAAGTTGTCAGCAAATTTGGATCTTTTTCTGCCACCTTAGAAAATGGAATCTGCCTCTCAATAAGTTACTACGGATCAAGCGGGTTGGCACCAGGTAAAATATACACAACAGAAAGGGTGTACGCCCAAGGCTGGGGAGCCCCAACCTCCAGCCTTGGTCTGCACACTTGTCAATAAGAGTGTTCTCGTTTTGTCCCTCAAAGATATTTCTACAAGGTGTAGATAAAAGGGTGTGAGTGTATGTGTGTGTGCCTTATACATATACATACATATATATCATATGCAATACATGTACATATATAATCTATATAAAGAAAATAATGCTTTGAATTTTAAATGCCATTTATAATTTGTATATTTTATGTAATCACCTATACATGTAAGATCATATATGTACCCATAAACACACACACACACACACATACACACACACACACACACACACACACACACACACACACTCCAATTGTCTTTGTTAAATAGCCCATGAAAATAATTCTGTTTGTTGGTGCCAAAGAAAGCATTATTTTCCAGGGAATATTCTTGGTTTTCTGCAGAATAATATTTGTATGACTCCTGGGCTTGTGGAATTGCTCAGTGTGTGTTTCAGGACATTAGTCTTAAAGGAGCCATACACTGGATATCTTGAAGGATTTCCCTACCCTGTTTTCTATAAACAAATTCTCCAACTGGAAGCTATTTTCTTTCAAACTACAAAATAGTATGTCATTTTACCAAAAACCAATTAGGAAATCTATAGGATCTCACGCATTTTAAGGGAATTTAACCACACTGTATTTTTTTAAAAAGCATTATAGAACCAAAAAGTAACATCTATGCTACTTGGCCTTAAAACTGTGTTAATGAAGCTCCTGGGTCTCCAGTTATCTGCCTTACTGTGCAGAGACAATATTCCCATGGATCGTTATTAATATTGTTTTATGTCTTATTTATTTATTTATTTATTTATTTACTTATTTATTTACTTGTTGGTACTGGGGATTGATCCCTGGGCTGTTCTACCTCTGAGCTCTACCCCCAAACCTATTTTACTTTTCATTTTGAAACAGAATTTCGCGAAGTTACTACACACTGGTTGTAAGCCTGTGATCCTCCTGCCTTAATCTCCCTATAATCTGGGATTATAGGCATGTGCCACCATGCCTAGCTATATTACTAGAGTTTTAAGTTCTTCTAGGCATTTATAGTGACCACAGCAGGAAATAGCTAAACACTGTTAGTAGAAACACGAATCTGGAGCTGAGAGTGGAGGGAAGGTCATACCACCTTGGCCAACATTCTGACTGCTGTAATACAAAACAACTGACCACATGGCTTAGAGGAAGGGAGATTTATTTGCTCAGTTTTTAGAGATTTTTAGAAGCTCGGTCCATATGAGATGAATCAGGGAATGGCAACAGAAAGCGGGAGGGGGAAGAGAAAGAGGAGGAGAAGAGAGAGGGAGACATTCTGCTCTCATATCCTAGGGCTGGAGCCAGCAGGGCAAGGAAAGATCTTATATAATCCCCAAGGTCACACCCCTAGCGACCCCTCCTTAGCCACCAAGCCCCACCTCCAACATTGCTCCCTTATTTCCACAAGGGGTAGGGGGACATTATAAATCCAAACCATGACACATGCCTTAAGATATAAACATCTATTGCACATAGATGGCATTTGGAGCCCCAGCAATGAATAAGATCATCCAGACCTAAAATAAATATAATAAAGGTGCTCATCCTGGCTGTGTATCACAGTCCTGTGGAGTGTTTCACAAATATTACTTCTTGGAACTGGTGTGATCCAGTAGGTCAAGGTGGGGCCAGAATGTCTTTTTTCAAATTTCATGAGTAATCATTACGGACAGCTAGAGTTGAGAACATAATAAACCCTAGGACCTAAACACATTTAAGAGTATTAACAAGAAAGAAAGAGTCAATAAAGGAGACTAAGAAAAAAGCTGGCCAGAGATGTAGTGTCTTGGAACCCAGAAAAGAATTGAATTCAAGACAAATGGAACACACTGGAGATCTCCATAAGCTTCTTCCCTCACCAGCTCGCCTCACCCATCCTTCAAAACACAGGAGAAAATAGAACTTCTACAAGAAAACTGCTTATTATCTCAGCCAGAAATAGTCTATTTTCTTACTTTTTACCATTTATGGTATTCCCATTTAATTTGTCCCTATATTCTACTATTTGAGTCCAGAACTTAGATTAGTTTGACTTTTATTTGCATTTTTATATGGTCCATCAGACCTTTATTTGCTTTTTTTATATGGTCCGTTTCTCAAATAAATGAAGGGAAGTTTGCTGCTCTATCATTAAGGAGTTTAGAGCATAGACAGGAAGGCAAGTCCATGTGAAATAATGACTCGATGATCAAGCATACTAAAATATTAAGCCTCTCAAATTGATGAACTAGGAGCCTGTCAAATGCAGTACATTACTGCCTGAAATATATACAACTGAGAAACCATAGTTGGCAAGGGAAAAATTGTTTCCAGCCTGTATCAACTTTTGAGATGTTTTATTTAGCAAACATATCAAGTATGAATGCTTAATTTACTTGTTTTTTTTTCCTTTGTCCTGGTTATAGACGACAGGGATCCCAATTTGGATACAATGTTGAATATCCCTTCAGCACTTAACCCAACAGTGATTCCTGTCATAGTGACTGTTCCTCAAGGAAAAACAAAAGGAAAATTAAAAGGCAAAGAAAAACCCAAAGAATCCCTTAAAGAAGAAGAGCACCCAAAAGAAGAAGAGATAAAGGTAAATAAATGAACCTTGCCACAGATTCCCAAATTCTGCTTCTACCTCAATGTTCTTTTTTTAAAAATCAAAATTTATGCCAACAACGTTAGCATAGTATGTACATTTTTTTCATACAGATGTGTTATCATTCTTTGTTGTTTCATCTTGGAATGGGCAAGAATTTTCCGTAAAAGTTAGACTTCCACTGCAGTAGACATTATCATACACAAATTACTCAGATTTTAATTCTAAGCTCTGAGCACTAGTTTACTCTTTTTCCCATTTTGTTTTTTGGGCTGTCTTTGTTTTTGGTTAGGTAAGTTTCTCTTTCTTTGGTACTGGGATCAAACCCAAAGGTGTCTACCACTGAGCCACACCCCAGCCCTTTTTATTTTTTATGTTGAGACAGGGCGTTGTTAACTTGCTCAGGCTGGGTTTGAAGTTGGCAATCCTCATGCTTTATCCTCTCTGGTCACTGGGATTATAGGCTTTCACCACCACCCCTGGATATTCATTATTTTTATTAATTTATTAAGTTCTATTGAGATAAATAACAACTGGAAGACAAATATCTGTAGCTATGCAATGAAAACAACCCAAATTGTTAAACTCAGACATAGATACTGTTATGCTAAAAATTCACTAAAACTAAGGAATAGCCCACTGCTGGTTGAAGAATGTCCCACTGTAGGGTGGGGGGGGGAGGGAGGGAGAAAGAGAGAAGGAGAATGTGTGTGTCTTTGACTTTAAACATTTCCTAATACAACACAGATCAAAACAGAGTTTCTATAGAGGAAAATCTGTTAAGTCATGACTCTTGGTATTGACTACTAAAGTATAATGTATAAGTTCTCAACTTGTTAAAAAAAAAGTAGGTTAAAAAGTGTTAAGTCATGACTCTTGGTATTTACTACTAAAGTACAATGTATAAGTTCTCAACTTGTTAAAAGAAAAAAGTAGGTTAAAAAGTGTTCAGGAGCCAGGCATGGTGGGGGTGCATGTTTGTAATCCCAGCACTTGGGAAGCTGAGACAGGAGGATCACGCAGGTTCGAAGCCAGCCTCAGCTACTTAGTGAGGCTCTCAGCAACTCAGTGAGACCCTGTTTCCAAATAAAATATAAAATAGTGCTGGGAGTGTATCCTGGAGGTAGAAAGCATCTGTGTTCCATCCTAGTAACACACATACACACACACACACACACACACACACACGGTGTTCAGGAACCTGTATCTCACAGCTGGGCTTTTTCTTTTTTTCTTTTCTCTTTTCTTATCTTTTATTTTATTTTGTAATACTAGAAATGGAACCCAGGGGCATTCTACCACCAAGCTGTACCTCCAGCCCTATTTTTTATTCTTAATTTGAAACAGGGTCTCACTAAGTCGCAGAAGACCTCACTAAGTAGCTGAGGCTGTCCACAAACCTGTGATCTTCCTGTCTCAGCCTCCCATGTACTGGGATTATGAGCTAGCACCACCATAACCAGATAGCTGTGTTCAACCTCTTTTATAAGAGCACTACTAATCCAGTAATGAAGGCAGATCCCTGATGACTTAATAACTTCCCAAAGGCTTACTTCTTAGTACTATCACTGTGGGTATTATGTCCAATCCAGGGATTGTGGGGAAAGGTCCCTTGGGGGACACCAGTATTTAGACTATAGCATTGCCCTTACACCAAACAAATCTAGATGGAGGTGCATTATTGAAGGCCTATGTCCAGCTCTAATTCCTCCATGAATCCTGTGTTAGTAAGCTTTTCATTACTGTGACAAAATACCAGAGAAAAACAAGTTAAAGGAAGAAAGATATATGATTTCATATATATATATATATTTCAAAGGCTTTAGCCATAGTCGCCTAGCACCATTGCTTTGGGTATGAAGCAGAGCAGAAGGGCATGACAGAGAGAAGCTGTTCACATTGTGGTAGTCAAGAAGTGTAGAGAAAGAGTGATGGAGGGAGAAAGAGGCCAGAGACAAGACCTGTCTTTCCAAGGCACCCTGGTGACCTAATTCCTCCAACCATGCTACATGTCTGTAGTTTCCACCCCCTTCCCATAGCTCATTCTGCTATCAATAGATTGCTCCACGAAGAGTCCAGAGCCCTCCTGATCCACTCACTTCCCAAAGCCCCACCTTGGGACTCAGCTGCACAGGGACCATGGCATCAACACATCAGCCTTTGGAGGACCGTCCAGATCTAATCCAGAGCAAATTCATGCCCAGTTATTTCTATTCACTTTAATAAAAAAAAATATGTCACTTGTTTGGTACTACCATTTAACTGTCTCACTTGTCCATTTACCATCCTACAAGCACAATATAAACTATACAACCCCAAGGAGCCGTGCATCCTTTCAGGCTTTCTTGCACGGCCCATTTAGCTCTTCACAAGTTACACCACAAGAATTCACCAAGTCCTTGCTTAGTCAAAGTAAACAATAGTTCATTTAGGAAATAACAAGCAATTATTCACATGTAAAATTATTTACAGGAAGAAGTAGAACCAGAACCTGTTGTACAAGAGACTCCATACATTCCTACCTTCCAAAGTCTAAATGTGTCTTGCCCCAATGGGCTCCTGTTGACCTTCATCGGGCAGGAGTCTACAGGTGAGTGCGAGCTGGGATTGAGCAGCCAGGCAGTAACAAACAGCCATACAGAAAATAGTGGGACCATTATTGAAAATTGTTTTTTTTTTTCCCACCAATAAAGCAAATGTCTTTTAGAAAATGAACACAAACTATTTTCAAACAAAACTAATGACCAAATGCTGAATACTTAATATATGTGAAAAACTCAAATGTTATGATGGAGGTTCTAATTACTCCATTTTACAAAATAAATAAATAGAGGTTTCAGGAGGTTCTGTACCTTGCCCAAGGTCACCCAGCTCCTATGTGGAGCTATGATGCCATTCGTGGCTCCATGATGCAAATCTGGGGCCCTTAACAACTGTCCCAGATGGCCACAGGTACATTGCTTTGCTGGCTGACCAAAACAAAGGACGGTGAGCACAAAGTAGATCGAGACATGTGCAGTTAATGAGTGAAGAAAACCAGCCTCGATTCCCATCAACAGTATATAACTTTATATAGTCTATTATTTCTGTGGGTTATATGCATGGCTTCTAACCTATTCAGATTCATAAATACATATAAGTAGATCTTCTTAAATTAAATTTATGAAGTATCGATACTGGTAATTGACTTCAAATATCACTTAAATGAAGACCTCCAAGGAAATGCAAAAATAGAAGGCACCAAACTAGGACTTGAGTTCCAGAGCTGGCCCTGACATGAGCTAAGTATAGTATCTTCTATCATGATGTAGAAACCACACTATGATTCAGATGCAGAAAAAGATGACAATAATTAGGCAAGAAGATAAAAATCCCAGCCCCGTAGCATTGTCCGGGTCACAGGTTTAATTTTTGTCCTTGATGTTATTTTAAGGTCACCATGTTGTAGATGAGGAACCCACCTGGAACATCATGGTCCGTCAAAGCTACCCCCAGAGGATGAAGCACTATGAGTTCTATAAGACAGTGATGCCACCCATGGAGCAGGAGGCCTCCAGAGTTATCACTAGTCAAGGCACTGTCATCAAGTACATGTTGGATGGATCCACACAGGTAAAAGGATACATCCTGTAAACTACTTAAAAAGTGTGTGAGTGACGGGGGCATTCCCTGGGGCTGCAAGGATATTCCTTTGCTGCAAAGAAAAAGCAGATGAACTATGTGTAAGGAGCATCACAATAGAAGGAAAGAGAAGCAAATGAAATGACAGTCGGGCGTGGTGGCGCACGCTTGTAATCCCAGCATTCGGGAGGGTGAGACTGGAGAATCAGCGTTCATAGACAGCATCAGCTACTTAGTGAGGCCCTCCGCAACTTAGTGAGACCCTGTTTCAATATAAAGGATGAAGCCGGGCATGGTGGCGCACGCTTGTAATCCCCGCACTTGGGAGGTGGAGACAAGAGAATGGTGCATGTTCGAAGCCAGCCGCGCTGGCTTAAGAGACCCTGTTTCCAAATCAAAATATATTTTTTATTTATAGCCCGGAGGTAGAAGGGTTTCCAGGAACCCCAGTATCACCAAAATTAAAAATATAAATAAATAAATAAATAAATAAATAAATAAATTTTAAAAAGTAAAAATCCTAGAGGGGGCAAAATCAAGAGTGCATAGAAGAAGTTAAAATAATTGTGAAAAAGCCAGGTGTGGTGGCGCACGCTTGTAATCTCAGCATTCGGGAGGCTGAGACTGGAGGATCACAGTTTGCGGACAGCCTCAGCTACTTAGTGAAGCCCTCCGCAACTTAGTGAGATGCTGTTTCAAAATAAAGAATAAAAAAAATAGGTCAGAGGGTGTAGCTCAGAGGTCAAATGCCTCTGGGTTCCATCCCCAGGTCCCCCCCCCAAAAAAAAATGTGAAAGATCTAGGAGTGAGACAAGACAGATTTTTCTTTTTTCTTTTTTCTTTTTTCTTTTTTTTGCAGCACTGGAGATTTAACTCGGAGGCTTTCTACCTCTAAGCTACACCCTCAGCCCTATTTTTTATTCTTTATTTTGGAACAGGGTCTCACAAAGTAGCTGAAGCTGGCTATGATCTTCCTGTCTCAGCCTCCCAAGTACTCCTGAGCCTGTGCCACCATGCCAGGCTGAGACAGGTAAATTATGAGGGAGAGAGAAGTTTAGAGATGTGGGAAAAATATACTAAAATCTCCAGAAGAAGAAAATAGGATGCAAATAGTAATAAACATTACATTTTTCCAACACTTCAAATTATTTTAGATTAAATAGGGCAACCAAGTACCAATCAGGTCTGACATAATTTATCTTTTAAAGATCATATAAATATGTCATCGTGCAATCTTAGGACTGCACAGACAGAAGATCCCAAAAACTCTCTGAAGGGATCCAGTTACCTATAAAAGAATAAGAATCAAATACACATTTGATTTCTTTGAGTTGATTAGGAAGCTGTACGTAGTCAGCCTGTTACATGTATCTGCAAAATCTAGAGATTTATATCTAGAGATAGATATAAATGAAATGAGATATTTGAATAGATGATAAAATTTAAATATGGTCATTTGAAAAACTGAGATTCTAAGTATATTTTCCAACTGCATAACTATGAGCCATGAGGAAAAACTCAACCCAGCAAAGGATAGGAAATAAAGAAAAGACACAAATCAGAAGGTAAATGGACAATCTCAAGTCATATTACTGTGCTGGTTGTTATGCTACGTCTCTGAGCTCAAATCTCCTCTTCTGTGACACACTTTGTCATGCCGAGTCTGGAGTTCAGCTGTCAGCCTTCCTTATTGGAGTATTTTTAACTTATATCAGTTTGACACACAGTGTGTATTGTTATCCTGCCTCTTTCTTGCTTCTGAACGTGCTGAGAACTTGTGTTATTTCTTTAGATTCTCTTTGCAGATGGTACTGTGAGCCATAGTCCCGACTCAGGCCCTGTCTATCCTTCTCCAGAAACGTCAGCAAGCCCTCATAATGGAGATTTGGGGGACACAGCTTCTCAGCAAAAATCAGAAACAGTACCATCTGAGATTGTCATCACAAAGAAAGGTAGCCATGGAAGCCTCTCGGTTGAGACTGGTTTAATATTGTCTTTAGGTGTTTAATAAGTGTTCAATATCACTATAATAATACTTCTCACTTTTTCTGGGAATATGTTCAGATATATTTATATACATATATGCTTGCAATACCAGAACTACATATGGTTTTGTACAGTCTTTCTCTTCGTAACAAATAATGAACATTTCCCTGTGTCATTATATATTCTTACACAACATTAACTGTACAGCTTGGGCTGCTGTCATAGGGTTGATTGAGCAGACTGGAAGGTTGAGATTCTAAGTAGACAGCTCTGGAATTCTTTTGGTCTTTTTTCTCAGAATTGCAAGAAGGTACATCAGCTCCAGGAAGGAGGTCATAATTCTGCAACTTCCAAAGCAGAAAGCATAGGGTGAATACATGCACTTCTTCAATTGTTTTTCTTTCTTAAGGAAAAATATTTTCAGATCTCCTAACCCTCAGTATACCTCCTCTTATATCTATCTTATTGGTCAGACTTGGCTGGAAAAACAAGTATCTGACATTTTTGGCTTCTGTTCTTATAACTTTTAGGGGAAAAGGAATGTGGGTAACAGTTTAGTAAGCAATCAGCAATGACTTCCATAACTGAAATGGCAAGACTGCTTGCTCTCCTGAGGTTTTTCCATGTATACACCACCATGAGCACAGAATTAAAATGTCTACTTTCTCAGACACTTACCAATACCAGATATTATGGTTCTTATTCAGTTTGACAACTGATGTATTATTATGTTAATTTAAATTTATCTGATTACTGGTAAGGTTAAACACTTAAAGATATTTATGGCAGGCTGAGGATGTAGCTCAGTGGTAGAGCACTTGCCAAGCATGGGCAAAACGCTCGATATAATCCTCAATACCTAAAAAAATAGTAGTAGTAGTAGTAGTAGTAGTAGTAGTAGTAGTAGTAATGTATTGAGTTTTCATTCATTTTGTGAATTTTCACAAAAAATATTTAGTATTTTAGTGCTAAATGTTATATAATTTCCATGTAATTTTTTCTTTGACCCTTGAATTATTTAAACTTTTCTATATTTCCAAACCTATGGCACTTTTTGTTTGTTTTTATAATTGACTTTTAACTGCCCAAAAGTTATTGAAACATGATTTATAACCTCATATATGGTCAAGTTCATTAAAAAAATTCTGAACTGGAAAATATAAAAGCATCCTACAGTTATTTGGTACAGTGTTTTCTATACTCATTAGGTAAAACTTGTTAGTTATGTTGTCCAGATCTATATCTGAGTTTGGCCAACTTTTCTCTAAAGAAAAAAATAGTAAATGTCTTAGACTTTGTGAGCCATATGGTCTCTGTCACAATTACGTAACTCTGCCGTTGGAGCATAAATGTAGCCATGGGCAATACATAACTATAAGCTTTGGCTAGGTTGTGCTCCAATAAAATTACTTATGGACACTAACATTTTTAATTCACAACTTTAGAACTATTATATCTTCATGGTAAATTTAACTTTTCATCATTTTGTAGTGGCATTTTATTCTAGGACTCTTTTTTCCCCAAATCTATTTTGCTTAGCTATTACTTCATGAGCTATTGTTTAGTACTTAACCAACATAACTTTTCCATGTTTATATTTATTTTCTGTGGCTTATGTTTAAATTTTTCCCTTACAAACAGCATGCAGATGGATATTTTAAAAGTTAAATTCAAGCCTTTTGTTTTTAGAGGTTTTAATCCACTAAATGTATAACCTATTTTTCCCTGAAAAAGTCTTTATGCTATCTTCATTCTTGAAGGATAATTTCCGAGTGTAGAATTCTAAGTCTGCAGGTATTTTCCTCCTAGTATATTGACAATGATCCCCTATATTCCTTATTTCCAATGTTACTGTTAAAAAGTTGGCTGTCAGTCTAATTGTAATTGCTTTAAAGATAATCTAACTACTTTTATTTTATTTTATTATAATTTCAATATGATTTGACTATGTGTGTGTAGATTTGTTTATTTATCCAAGGTGAATATGTTGGGCTTCTGGAACCTATAGATTAGCATCTTTCATTGATTCTGAAAATTTCTCAAGAAGTATCTCTTAAAATATCATTTCCTATTCATCCCTTTCTCCTTTTCTTCTGTGCTTCCCATTGAACATATTTAAAGGCCTTTTAATCTCTCTTATTACTTCTATTGCTTTGGATCTCTCTGCTTCATTCTAAATAATTATTTTAGATCCCTCAACTGTCTTTTAAATTTTTTTCTCTTATTAAATATGCATCCTAATTTTTAAAGCTTCAGTTATTACAGTATGTGTGTTTGTGTGTGAGTGTGTGTGTGTGTGTGTGTGTGTTTTACTCAGGATTGAACCCATGGGCACTCTACCACTGAGTCATACAGCCCTTTTTATTTTTTATTTTTATTTTGAAACAGAGTCTTCTATGTTGGTGAGGACCTCACTAAGTTGCTGAGGCTGGCCTTGAACCTTGGATCATCCTGTTCCATTTTTAACATAAGACTTCTCATTGCTTTGCTTTCCTTCTCTTTACTCATTTTTTCTGGTTCCTTTTTACTCCTGGAATCTATTTACTTTTTATCGGTGCATTATAATCTCATTATAATGTAGATCATGTTGACAATGGCATACGTTCACACAGTACCTGGTGCACCACCACCCCCGCCCTGCCTCCCCATTTCCCTTCCTTCCAATACCAAGTGTCCAGGTTAACAATGTTATATTTATATGTATATACATAGTCACTGGTAGCATTTTCATTAGTGAACCTCAGCCTTCTTTCTCCCCTACCCTTCCTCCCTAGCTCCATCGAGGATCTCCTCCATCATCTGGAATCTCCAAATACTCCCTAACTTGAGCATATTCAAGAAAATATGTCTTTTCTCTTTCTCTTTGTTTACTTGGCTCATCTCACTTAACATAATATTCTCCAGGTCTTTCCATCTTTTTATGAATGATATAACTTTGTTCTTCTTTATTGCTGAGTAGAATTCCATTGCATGTATTTCCCATAATTTTGTAATCCATTCATCTATTGATGGAAGTACAGTAATATATTCATACCCATGCTCATAGCCAAACAATTCATAATAGCAAAACTATGGATACATTAGATATTCTGTGTCTATTCTAATATCTAAGATGTTGTGGGTCTAATTCTGCTTCCTGTTGTTTATTCTGTCTTTCATTTGAAATAAGTTCCTTGCTTCATTTTGTCCTTTTGACTATGAGATGACCATTTTTTTCTCACTGTGTAGCTCTGAATAAAGGTAGCATAAAAGTGCACTTCTTTAGAAAGGGTTTTTGTTTCAGAAAGGATTTTAGCAGGTGATAGGGGAACCAATTTTTTGAGTCATTTTAAATTATTAATATAAAGGATTTCTGTATATGTCACCAAACCAATATAAAATTTCAATTAAGCCCTATATATTATATATTATACATAATATATAAGAATCTGCTTGTGGTTATAAACTTTTAGACACTTTTGTCTTCTCAGCTCAGCACCATTTGACTGGCAGTGCTTGGGTAAGTAGGAAAAAGCATGAGTTTATTTCTGTTTATTATTAACACAGTCTGAACATGTAGCCCTTTGCATTCTCAGACTTTTAGAAGGATCCCATGTTATTGTTCCCCAACTCCACACCCAGTAGACTCCAGCTTCTTTTCCTGAGTCCTATAGCACAGAGAAAACACTCAGTCTCCCAGCTGGACAAAGACCCTCAGGACAAAAGCCAAGCTCAGTGCTATTTTTGCCTTCTTGGGTTCCACTTTTACCCAGACCCTAGCATATGCTGACTTTACTTCCAGTTCCTACCTCACAGATACTTTCAATTAAAAGATGTTTTCCAGTAGCTTTAGTTATTTTCAGTGGAATTCTTGGTATCTTGTCTATGATATCACTGAAAACAAAAGCCCAGCTCAGCCTGTTTCTGTCCCCTTGCCTCTGTCCTGATCCTTGGCCAGTTTTCTTCACTTTACAGACCTGTAGACTTAATCATTGAAGACCATTGATTAATATTTCAGAATATGAGCTGATTTCTTCTTCATATTGTCTCACCTCATTTCCATCCTCATCCTTTCATACCCAAATCTGCTCCCTCCAGTTTTCATTGGTACCAAAATGTGCTTCTTCGTCTCTACTACCATTTTTAATTTCTAACTCCTTAAAACCTCCTAACTGCTGCTCTTGTTTTATTACTACTACTTCTCCACCTTCCTGAAAAAATCACCTAGTCTTTTGACCATATCACTATCCCTCTTAAAACTATTTGTTTTGTTTTTTAATTGAGTACATTGTAATTATAGATCATATTGGGATACAGAGTGTTAGAAAATATCCACCTAAAGGAAAACCTCAAGATCTCTAACATACTGTGAAGATGGACTTTACCAAAACAGTAGCTCTCACAATCAAAATCTGCTTGGAATTCATCCTCCAGCTACATAGCTAGTAGTCGTCTAAACCTACCTTGGCATGCCTCAATATGCTGTCTTTTTTGCATCCTTTTGCGGGGGTGACAATCCTGTACCCCGGATCTTTCGGTGATAAAAGAATGAGAAGACAAGGGCAAGGCAGAGGAAGAAGAGGAGAATGGAGGAAGTAGAAGAAAAACCAAGACGTAAAGTGTTTGCTACCATGTCTAGAGGACCGTCTCTCTGCCCTTTCTAAAAGTGATACCATTTTCACTACAGTGTTCTAGAAGTGTGAATATGTCACAGTGACAGCTTAGAACAATGGAAAGGCTTAACTTAATGTGTCTGTCTTTTTTGGTTTCCCTCTATTAACTGAGTTTCAATTAAATAGGCTGATGCACATTTCCTGACCTGAACTTGGAAATCTTTTTTTTAAATTTTTATTGGTGCATTATATTCATACATCATATTGGGGTGAAAAACTTGTGTGTACAGACATGTACACATCACTGATTTAACCCCTACCCAATTCCCACCCCATTCCCTCCCCGTCCCTCCCTCCCTTACTCGGCTTAGTGGTTGACTTCGATATGTTTAAGTACATTGTGTGTTTTAGAGATTTTCCTCTTCCCCCTCCTTTCTCCTCCTTTAGGTTGTCTTGTTTGCTCCTCTATAGGATTTCTTTTTTCATCTAGAGTTCCTCCTATGACCCACTTCTCCCTAACTCTCACATATTAGGGAAAGCATCTGATTTCTTATTTTTTGTGACTCACTAATCTCACTTAGCATAATGTCCTCCAGTTCCATCCATTTCCCTGAAAATGATGTAATTGAGTTTTTTTTGATGGCTGAGTAAAATTCCATTGTGTACATATCCCACAATTTTGTAATCCATTCATCTGTTGATGGACATCTTGGCTGGCTCCATAATTTGGCTATGGTGAATTGTGCAGCTATGAACATAGATACACATGCATTATTTTGGTAGTTTGGAGTTAACGATTCTTTCCTCTCTTTCCTACACCTCCTTTCTAGGTGTGAGTTTATGTCATCCCTGAGGCTTAATAAATCTGGCAAATCTCATCTACCAATTACTCACTGCTATTCATGAATAATGGAGTAAATCTATGCTGATAGACAGAGGGATTGAAATATACATGAGGATATCTTCTGTTCTATTTTCCTTTTCCCAATGGATGTTAGGGGAGAATGGAAATGGGGTGGGGGGAATCAGGCAATTGTCAGTGTAGTAATTAAACTGCATGACAAATTCAATAAGAAGCTATAGATATGCTTGGCTGGTGAGGATCCCCAGGACGAGTTTGAAGAAAGACGTTGCCTACAAATGATTGGCAAAATGGCAAATGAGTTTACAACAGTTCTAGAGTTCAGTGGCAAAAGGAGGAATCTTAAAGCTTGACAGATGTGCAGGAGACGAGATAGGCTCTAAAGCCAGAATGCAGAGCCCCAAATCCAAAAGCCAGGAAGGTATAGAAAGATACAGAATGTACACAGAAATTAACAGAATAGCAGCAGTGAGGTAGGGGAGTGTGTGTGTGTGTGTGTGTGTGTGTGTGTGTGTGTGTGTGTTTATAAGTAATGGAGATCCAGCCAAAGGCTCGAGTGCCCAAATTAAGGTTATATTCATAACATGATATTTTCCCTGTTGAGAAATAATACTAATCTATGAATACCACTTAGTATTATCTATGCCATAAGTTTGCCTTGTATCAAAACTTTATATGAACGATGTACATAAATGGTAGTAAAGTTACATTGTGTGTTATTTTACTTGAACTTCCACAGGAAAAGGACACAAAAATCAAACATCCATGGCACACAAGAGTGAAATCCATGACCCTCCCCCAGAGGTAGTCCAGACAGTGACTCCAGTGGAGGTTCACATAGGCACCTGGTTCACAACCACGCCCAAAGGAAATCGCATTGGCACCAAAGGACTAGAAAGAATAGCAGACTTGGCCCCGTTTTTATCCTTTCAGGCCACAGATCCTGTCAATGGAACGGTATGGAAAGCAATTGCTTAGTGCACAATTGTCTAAACCACTCGAGTCCTGAAAAAAACATAGTGAGATATAAAAAATTTTTTAAAAACTTAGAAGTGTCTAGAAAATTATAAATTTTAAATAAGTATTTGTTGTGGATGGGTGGATTGATGGGTCCATCTTCCCAAATCTAAACTTATTGTGTAGTATTTTTGACAAACATACTGTATCATAAAATGCTAACTTTGTTTTGCATGTGTGCATGGGTACGATGGGGTCAGAACAAAATATTCATTTTTGAAGTGAGAAGCAGGTTATGAATTGTCTATACCACTTTAAAATATAATCTTATTAGTGATGTCACATGTTTCCTTATGATGTGTAGATTTGTGAGTGGCTATTTGCTCTATCCCTACTTTGTGTCCTTCACAGTAAGGGGAAGGAATGTGTCCATGATCCTTGATTCAAAGTTCCTGTAGTAAGCCGGGTCTAGTGGTGCATGCTTGTAATCCCAGCATTCAGGAGGTAGAGACCAGAGGACTGCAGTTTGCAGATGGCCTCGGCTACTTAGTGAGTCCCTTCACAACTCAGTGAGACCCTGTTTCAAAAATATAGACTAAAAACTAAGGCTGGGGGTGTAGCTTGGAGGTACAATGCCCCTTGGTTTTACCCCCAGTACCAAAAAAAAAAAAAAAAAAAACCTGTAGTATATAAGGTAAGACATGCTCATGAATAGCTCAGGAAGTCAACACCCAAGGGCAGCTATGCAAAAGATTTTATTTGTACCATAAGACTAAGTGGCAAATTAACAATGTGGAAAATAATGGATTTGCTTATGGTCTAAAGTCACAACTCTTGGGATGAACAATAGCACTTTCTGTGTGCCAGGCTTTCTGTTAGATTTTTATGTACATCATCTCATTAAGTCCCATACTCTTGTGTATTAATACACAGATGTAGAAGCTGAGCCTCAGCAAGTTAGGTAAGTGGTCCAGAGGACACATCCATGAGGTCCTGGGACCAGATCATAGCCCCTTGTTGGTGACTAAGAACTGGACACCTTCCATTCTTCAGCTTCCATTTTCACTCCTCCAACATCTCCTGTGGAGCTCTGCAGCACCTGCACAATCTAAACAAAGTGAAAACTGTCCTAGGTGGCGTCTCTGGTTACCACCACACCCCGCAGTAAAAGCAAAATGCCTGCTTTCTGTTGAGATGAGTTACATTGTCTAGCCAAACATCTTCTCCTTTATTATTCTGCTTACTTCTGAAACAATTTCATCCCAGGATCCCAGGGGCTCTGAGACAGGAGGATCACAGGAGGTTCAAGGACAGCCTTAGCAACTAAAACACTCAGTCCAATAACAAGATCCTGTTGCACAACTATTTTTAAAGAGAGCTGGTGGTGTATCTTGGGTGGAGAATGCCCCTGGGTTCAATCCCCAGCAATACACACACACCACACACTTCAAAATTTCTTACTTTGTTTGTTAGTTGTCTTTTTAGAATTTTTGTTTTTGTTGTTTGTTGTTGTTTTGTAGAATCTAAAGTACAAAATCATCTCAGGAGATTTTTTGTTTTGGGTTATTTCAAACAACTCATAATCTGATAATTTCTTACTTTATCAGCTCTCTCTCTCTCTCTCTCTCTCTCTCTCTCTCTCTCTCTCTCTCTCTCTCTCTAAGACTCAAAAAACAAAATCATCTGAAGAAGGTTGTTTTCCTTTTGTGATTTTGTTTATTTGTTGTAGTTATTTCAAATAACTCATATTTAATTTAGCCCTAGAGCCAATTATATGATTTACCATGCAAATCTGATTAACATGAAAGCTTGAATTAAGCAGTAAGTGAGTAAGAGGCTTGTAGCAATGGCAATATTCAGTCAGGGCTCACTGGGCCAGGCCCTATTCATGGCACTTTCCACATACCAATTCTTCCAACTTTCACAGAAGATTCTTATTGCTTGTGTCTTATAGACGAGGCAACTAAACTAGAGAAGTTAAGTCATTTGCCCAAGATGACACAGCAAATGGTAGAGTGAGGTTGTGGACCCCAAGATTGCATGTCAGATCCCCCATACCTCACTATGCAAGAAATCGATATGGTCACATGAAAGAAAATTGAAAACAGATGTGTTCTTTCCAATCCCTGCCATAGACGCATGCTACAGAGGAGTGAGCATGAGCACTGCCCTAGTAAGGCCTGGATCTGTGTCTGTTGTGTCCCTAAGGCTCTGTCCTGCAGAGCCCTGGGAAAGAACACACAAACGCCGAGTCTATTGATGATGCTTCCTTCCTTTAATGCGCACAGCAAGCAAATATATATTGGTATCATAACCCCTCCCTCATCACCCCACCAACCCCAAGCTTCCCACAGCTAGGGCATGCACATTTCTAACCCTCTCATAGGCGGGCTGGTGGTAGCACGAGGCACTGCATCACTGATCATCCGTAGGGCGCCTGATAGGGCACACTGCGCGGGCTCAGGGCACCGCCAGCCTCGTGAGCCTTCTGACTTGGCAACATGCCTAGGTGCCATCTTGAGCCACCGCCCCATCCCGGTCTAGCTGAGCGGGCCCCGACATGTGTCCCAGCCACTATTCAGAGGACCAGCCCTACTATGAACACCCTTATTCACACACAGGAGCTGACAATCATGCAACAGCTGGGAAGATGAATATCCAGAACTATTAGCTATTCAGAAACACCCTTGTTACTTTATCCCAGTTATCCCTCCCTGTGGTGACCAGAGAATGTCTAAATAATAATATGCCAATATATCTACTAAGTAGAGAGCAAGTGTTATAATTACTAACTTGATGGTCAGCTGAGTGTGAAGCAGCTACAGCTCATGCAGTCCACATAAATTCTTCCTCAGAAAATACTAGTACTGGCTCCATTTTGTAAATGAGAATCCAGGAGCACAGAGAAGTTAAGTGACATGCCTGAGTCACCCAGACATCCGGGGTGCCAGGATTTGAACACACACACACACACACACACACACACACACACACACACTCAGAGGAGTTTAGAATTTCACAAGGCTTCTATAACAGAAATTTATTTTTGGCAGTTCTGGAAGTTGGAAGCATGAGACAAGGGTGTGTGTGTTTGTCAGCATGGCCTTGTCTGGTGAGCACCCTCTTCTGGGCTGCAGGATTCTCTAGAGTGGCAGCAGTGCATGGTGGAAAGAGAACAGGAGCTCTCTGAAGTCCCTTTTCTAAGGGTGCTAACCCCATTCCCACCATCTTTCGAGGGTCTACCTCCTAGTACCATCACCTTGGGGTCTAGGGTTTCAACATACAAATTTTGGAAGAGGCACAAACTTTGATTTCATAACGGCTGACTAGTGACTCTGCTATAGTATACCAGGGTCTGACTGTATTTTCTATGGTTTCAAGTCTAATCCATATAACTAAAACCCCTCAGAAGAAAGGTGTAATCCATTAATATGGCTCATATTCCTTCCTGATGTGGTCCCTGGCCTTTTGTCTTCTCCTTGCTCCATCCTGGGTCCTCTGTTCTAGCACCTCTGGCTCCTGCTGTGACTCTGCACACCAGGCTCCAGCTCAGCATCGTTTCCTTAGGCAGGAAGCTGGACCAGATCAAAACTTTCGCTGCAAAACCCAGCATCTCCTCCAAGGCCATTCTTTTCAGTAACTTCAGTAATGACTAGCCTCCTTCTGGTCTGTAGCTTGTAAAGAACCAGGAGTTAAACTTTAATCTTCTTCCTCACTGTACTCATCACCTGTCATAGTACCCAGCACATGGTCAGCACTCTGAAATTTTGGGCTCATTTGGACTGCAGTGGAATAGATCTGAAGATAATGGGTTGACAAAGTGACTACTCTTTGTTTTTTTTGTCCAAAATGATCCAGTGGTTTTCCTTCTCAGACCCTCTGTCCACTTTCCAAAATAATACTCTCCACCTGAACAGAAGGATTATATAATAGACTTTCATCTACAACTATATCTACTCAGCTTTAGGGGAGGGTACAAGACAGAAAATACAGCATGATTGGTCAGCATCTTTGTCCACCGGGAGGCCGGGCAGCAAACCACATGCCTGACTCCCTGAATACTCAACTCCACTCAGGGCAGGCATAGCGGTGGCACAGATAGGAGCACATGTTTGTGCAGGTTAATATAATATAGAGATGCTTCAGCCTCTGTCCCCAAGCAGCCTCCAAGTACTGTCCTGATGATATAACCCCTGGCACCTACAACCAACCTGCAGCTCACCCCACCTGGGCAGTCATGTAGAGCAGGGGTTCCACAGCATGAAAGGCTACCGCACACCACGTTTATCTCTGTGGTTTCCAAGGAAACAGAATCATAGGCATTTTCCCAGACAGGTCTGGGTTAACCCAGTCCTGATTCTAACTTTATGTGTTTGTAGGGTTGAGGATAGTGGGGACTCCTAGGGGCATTCTAACTCTGAGCCACATCCCCAGCCCTATTTTATTTTTTATGTTGAAACAAGGTCTCACTAGGTTGCTCATTGCTGAGGCTGTCCTCTAACCTTTGATCTTCCTGCCTCAGCCTACCATGTACTGGGATTACAGGTTTTCACCACCACACTGGGCTCTAATGCTAACTTTTTATTTACAACTATACTCTGGTGCTTGCTTATTGAGTGACCTTAAGCAAGTCTCAAACTTCTCTAAGCCTAAACATCCCCATCTATAAAATATGGGTGTCACCTGCTTTAATGATTGTTGAAAGCAGTGCATTGAATAGATTAGGTAAATTTTTCACTTGTAAATAAATAACTAGGATTTTGATGGTACCATCTTTGTCTTCAGTGGAGCATAAAAATGAGTGCACTGGGGATCAGCACTTGTCCCTGTGATGACCTTCTGCCCCTGCCTTCAGGTTATGACAACTCGAGAAGACAAAGTAGTCATTGTTGAAAAGAAAGATGGCACGCGGATAGTGGACCATGCAGATGGGACTAGAATCACGACCTTCTACCAAGTCTATGAAGATCGGATTGCTCCACCAGATGACCCAGAAACAAGTGAGTTTTGTTGTACAGGCACATAGCAATACTGTAAAATTCTTTAGCATAATATAAATAGAATTATTGTTGACTACTGAATAGACACATTAAAAAGTAATTTATTGGTTGGTTGGTTGGTTGGTTGGTTTGTACTGGGCATTAAACTCAGGGACATTCTACCTCCAAGCTATATCCCCAGTCCTTTTTATCTTTTTTGTTTTAAAATAGTGCTTTACTAGGTTGCAGAGTATCTTGCTTCATTGCTGAGACTATCCTCGCACTGGAATCCTCCTGTCTCAGCCTCCAAAGTGTTGGTATTACAATTATATACCACTATGCCCAGCTAAAAATAATTTTAATGAAGTCAACCAATGAAATAATTTTATTTTCTTAGTAATTTTTAAAATGCAGAATACTATTATTTACTATAGTCACTACATGGTATGATGGAGCTCTTAAATGTATTCCTCCCATCTCACTCAAAGTTTGTGTTCTTTTACCAACATCTTCTCAACCCTTTGCCCTTATGACCCCTAACAGCTATGATTCTCCACATATCAGTGAAATCATGCAGTGTTTATCTTTCCATTCCTAGCTTTTTCACTTACCAGAATGTCATCCCGTGTCATTCATGTTACCACAAATGACAGGGTGTCTTCTTTTTTGAGGCTGAATAGTATTGCATTGTGTATCTTTACCATATTTTTTATCCATCCATCTCTGATGGACACTTAGATTGATTCCCAGTCTTGGCCATCATAAATAATGGCTGCAATTAAAATGGAAGCACATTACTACCTTTATTGCGCTGTACATCTCCACAGAGATAGGAGTGGTAATAGCTATAGTTGGCTGATGGATGGTCATAGTGCTTCTTATTTTTACCACTGAAGATCTATGGCCAGGATTGGTGGAAACTAAAAGCTAAACATGATGACTCAGTCATCCTGGATATGAGCCATTTGGCCTGTTGCCCTTGATCCTTAAGGCATCTGATTTGCATAAACAGGTGACCTAGAATTGGTTTTCCTTCAAGTCCAAACATATTTCTCATTATCAGAAAGGCAGCATAAAAAGAAAGGAAGCTGTGGGTGCGCACTAACTGGAACCTGCACAAAAACCCAAAGCGCCTGCCAGCTGCCCTGCCCACAGTTAAAAAGTATTTTGAATAAAAAGTTATTCCCTGACCTCCTTTTCAACAATGACTCCTTTAGTGCCAGAAACCCTGGCTTTTCATTATTGTATATATCTAAGGTATGCAAAATGATATTCTGATAGAGTGCAATTATTACTATAGTCAAGCAAAGTAATATGCCCATCATGTTAAGAACATCTAAAATCTACTTTTTAGAGTATTTTCATCATATGATATATTATTGACTATAGTATTCCTGATACACATTAAGTCTCTAGACTTATTCATCATCATAAGTACAACTCCCATCTCCTGAGATGTTACATCTCCCATCTCCTCCCTATAAAATCATGTGTATCATGTGATGCACTAATTTTGATGTTTTTGTACATACATCTAGGGGACAGAGAAAAGTACCCATATATTTCCACAAGAAAATAGGTACAAGGGTGTTACTTTCAACAATTAATATTATATTAAAATATTGGGGAAACATAAATATCCATCAATAACACAACAGAAAAATAAAATGTGGTAAATTTCTACAAAAGAACATTACATAGTGGATATAAGAAACCACATACACACATAAATATACATACACACATCAATATTACTAGAGGCCTCAAAACAATATTTTAAAAAGAAGCATGTACATAATCATATAATTATTTAATTACATAGACTAATAGATAATTCATATAAATGTAAACCACACAAATATTATATATTGTTTTTGACACATGTATTTACATAAAAGTGTAAAAGTGCAAGAAGGAAATAAATCTAGACATAAAGAGAAACTTCAACTTTTGCAATTTTCTCTTATACACATATTATAAAAGTTTAAACATATGACAAAAATAGTATCAAGTATACATTTTGAGTAGTGAGTACGTGGGTGGTTAAATCAAATGTTATGCTTTCCAATTTTTGAAATTGAAAATCTTTCAAAATAAAAAGGCTAATGACAAACAATAATGTAAATTAAATATTAAGATTTATCTGGGAAAATTATTCTAAATTGATAAAGAAAGTAGGCTACACTCCAGTCCAACAGAGGTCTCAGCTCCTGGTCTATTTTCCAGTTGTGCTTTTCCATGGGTAACCCAGATAGCCAGCACAAAATCCACAGGCTGAGATCTATTTTTCAGTGTGTGCATCCCATCCGATCTGCTTACCTTGCTTTGCTTATAGTCGAAGGTCCTCGGACTATCACCAGACAAGTGAAGTGCATGCGGATAGAAAGCTCACACCACGCCACTGTCATCACCAACTGTGAGGACAGTAGCTGCTGCGCCACCTTGGGGGATGGAACGTCTATTATCGCAAAACCACAGGGAACCTACCAGGTAGGTCCAGCTGCAAGATGAGGAGTGCTAAAGATAAGTGTCCATTCTGCTAAGAAAACCCACAGCTTCAGGGCAGTGAACATATCCGCAATAAAGAAGATGGAAGTCTGGGATGGTGACACGTGCCTGTAATTTCAGTACTTCAGAGTCTGAGACAGGAGGGCCACAGGTGTGAAAGCAGCCTCAGCAACTTAGTGAGACTTTCGGTAACCTAGTAAGACCTTGTTTCAAAACAAACAAACAAAAAATTAAAAGGCTGGGAATGCCCCTGGGTAGTACTAAATTAAAAAAAAAAAATGGCTCTCTTTTCTCACCTGATTTTAGAATCTACTTCTTAGACTTGAATTTATTCACCTTTTTTTTTTTTTTTTTTTTTTGTGGGTCTGGGGATGGAACCCAGGGGCATTTGACCTCCGAGCTACACCCCCTGCCCTATTTTTTATTCTTTATTTTGAAATAGGGTCTCATTAAGTTGCAGAGGGCCTCACTAAGTAGTAGCTGAGGCTGTCGGCGAACCGCAGTCCTCCGTTCTCAGCCTCCCGAATGCTGGGATTACAAGCGTACCCCACCACTCCCGGCTATTTCACCTTCTTTTAAAAAACCTATTCCAGAAAAACATTGCCCTGCTTATAAAGGAAAATGCTTTCACTAAGGCTCTCCTACGTGCTGGTGCTGTGAGTGTTGGAAATATCTAGATGACCTGGCCAAGCCCCACCTGCCTCACTGCACCTCCTGCCATTTCTAGGCTCATTCTTAACTCTCCCTCCTTCCCACCTGCAGTGCACTCCTAACATCTCAGGGCTTATGGTCTGTGTGGTCCTGGCAGGCCAGTTGGCCCAGCTGAAGCAAAGCTTGGTGCTTGGAATGTCAAAGGTTAATACCTCCTCCTGCCTTCTTGCAAAGCACAAATACCTGACCACCCGGCATCAGCCTACAGCCCTTTACTCTGAGAATGATTTACCTTCAGCATTTTACTTGTTGGAGATTGAACCAGGCTGTCCCCAGACACTGAAAATCCAAAGTCAGAAAGTGCCAGGCAAAGATTGCACTCTGACAAATACATAGGACTATGAAAGTTGCTGAGGCCAATTTATTCCTCCAATCTCCCTGGGAGTAAAAACCCTTCTTTTTTTCCATCTAGCGTAGATTGTTGTGGGGAAGGAAAATGCTGAATGAAAACATAGGTATAAATGGTTTTGTCCTTGGTAAGCAATGATCTCTTACATACCATACCCAAAACATAAGCCTCACAAAATTAAAAAAACAAAAAGCTTGTGTTTCAAAGGACACCAAGAAAGTAAAAAAATATACTGCAGAATATATTATTCATGTATCATATGGCAGTTGATAGTCTAGTATACAGGATAAACAAAGAACTCTACTCAAGAATAAAATGACTAACAATCCAAATTTAAAATGAGCAAAGGGGCCTGGCGTGGTGGCGCACGCTTATAATCCCCGGGCTTGGGAGGCAGAGACAGGATTGCGCAGGTTCGAAGCCAGCCGCGCTGGCTTAAGAGACCCTGTTTCCAAATAAAAAAAATACCAGTACCACCAAAAAAAAAAAAAAAATGAGCAAAGGGTTTTAATTTCTCCAAGAAAACAACAGATGGCAAATAATCCACTGTGTGAGGATTTCAATTTTTGTACATCCTTGCTAACACCTGTGATTGTCTTTTTAACTGTGAGTGTGAAGTGATATCTGACTGTGGTTTGATTTGTATCTCCCTAGTGACTAATGACGGTGAGCCGGAGCCATTCTCCTTCTTACCTAGACCCCTAGTCCTATTTTATTTTTTATTTTGTAACAGGACTTCACTAACAGGGTCTCAGCTGAGGCTGGTTGTAAACCTGCAATTCTCCTGACTCGGCTTCCCAAGTATTATAAGTGTGAGCCACCACAACTGGCTCAGATTCCAAACATTTTGAAAAAGGCCAAGTGTGTTTATCTCAGTTAAAATGTATTAAATACCTGAAATAAAAAGCACAGGGCAATTACTTAGACATGACAATTAAAGTGAGCAGATAAATATAAGGATACAGAAAAAAAAATTATATCTCAAGTATTCAGTTTGCCTCCTTCTTGAGCAGTCCTTCCCAAACCTTGAGTCCTTTTTTGGATAACGTCTTCTTCCTGGAAACACTGTCTGTGACTAGGACCTACTGATACCAGTTTTCCTAAAATGATTTTCCAAGTCTTTCAAGTTGAACAAGAAATTTAAAAGTTTCCTCTACTGTGTCTCTCCCCTTCCAGGTGCTACCTCCAAACACAGGCTGTCTTTATATAGATAGGGATTGTTCAGCTACGTACTGCCATGAGTCCAGCAGCAGTATCTACCAGCCCTTCCAAAAGCGGGAGCAGCTGAGAGCCAGCAGGTACATCATGAAGCACACCTCAGAGGTTGTCTGTAAGGTCCTGGACCCTGAGGGAAACTCTTTTCAGGTAAAGTGCATCGTCAGTATGGAGGGCGAACTTGTGACTCTACTTTTGAGATATTTGGTACTGGCCACTACCCCTGTGGACTTTTCTAGCCTTGGGACGAGTTGTCCACTTTCTGCCAATACTTTTGGCAAGCAATCATGAATGTCTGTATCTGTACCTTGATTCTGTATCTTTACCTTCCAAAGAGAAGGCAAGCCAACAACTGGGATAGTAGAAATGTTTAAGCCTAAAAGAATAGAAGGAAAGAAATATTAGCATGCATCTAAATAAAAATGCCACCACAAAGAATGACATAAGAATGGTATGTTCCAAGGTTAAAGTGAGAGCCAGTACCAGGTAGCAAGCGAATGTGTATGACTAGGCACAAGTATGTCTGTGGTGAGACGTATGGGTAAGGCCAAGGACAGGGAGGCAGGGAGTTTGGATAGGTGCTCTGCTATTCTATAGTGATGCTCTCTCTCTCTTCTGTTTCTGTCTTTCTTTTCTTTCTCCTTCCTTCCTTTCTTCCTCCTTCCCTACCTCTTTACCTTCCTTTTTCCCTTCCTTCCTTCCTTCATTTATTTATTTTGGAGATGGAATGCAAAGGCATTCTACCCCAAGCTACACCCCCAGCCCTTTTGTTCTTATTTCTTTTTACTTTTTTTTTTATTGGTGCATTGTGGTCTTAATGGAGTACAAGGTATTAGAGGCATATATGCACATAACACTTTAGCCCTTACCCAATTCCCACCCCTTTCCCATCCCCTTTTCTTCTTTTCATGTTTAGCTTAATGACTGACATTAGGGAGTTTCCCTCTTCCCCTCTCCCACCATCCCCAGTTAGGCTTCCTTATTTGCTCATCTTTGGTTTCTCCTCCTTCATCTAGAGTTATTACTATGACCCTTTTTCTCCTTAGATTCCACATATTAGGAAGTGCATACGATTTCTTATTTTTTGTGACTAACTAATCTCAATTAGCATAATGTTCTCCAGTTCTGTCCATTTCCCTGTAAATGACGTAATTGTGCTTTTCTTTATGGGTGAGTAAAATTCCATTGTGTGCATATCCCATAGTTTTGTAATCCATTCATCTGTTGATGGATATCTTGGCTGGTTCCATAGTTTGCCAATGGTGAATTGTGCAGCTATGAACATAGATTCGCATGCATTAGTTTGGTAGCTCGTTTTCTATTCTTTTGGGAAGGTACCCAGAAGTGGTATTCCTGGATCATATGGTAAGTTCATTCACATTCTTAGGATCCTCCATACTGTTTTTCAAAGTAGTTGCACTAATTTGTAATCTCACCAACAGTGTATTCGAGTTCCCACTTTTCCACATTCTCGCCAGCATTTGTTGTTGTGTTTTGAATGATTGACATTCTAGTTGGAATTAGGTGAAATCGTGGTAGTTTTTATGTGCATCTCTGATTGTTAATGATATTGAACATTTTTATACATTTATTGGCCATTTGAATTTCTTCTTTCATGAAGTGTTTATTTAGTTCACTTGCCCATTTTTTTAACTGGGTTATTTGTTTTTCTAGTGGTGAGTTTCTTGAGTTCATTGTATATTCTAGATATTAGTCCTCTGTCAGAGGAGTGGGTGTCAAAAATCCTCTCCCATTCTGTTGGCTCTCGGTTGAGGTTCTTGACAGTTTCCTTTGCTGTGCAGTTTAGTGCAATCAAATGTATTGATCTGCCTTTTAGTTTCTTGTGCTTTGGGGTCTTGTTGAGAAAGTTTTTATCTGTGCCTATGTGTTGAAGTGTTGGACCTAGAGAGCTTCAAGGTCTGTAGTCTGATTTCCAAGTTTTTGATCCATCTTGAATTGACTCTTGTGCAGGGTGAGAAAGTGGGGTTTATTTCCATTTTTCTCATATGGTTAACCAGTTTTACCAATAGCATTTGTTGGAAAGGCTTTTTTTTCCAGTGTATATTTTTGGCCCCTTTGTCAAAAATCAATTGACTGTAAGTTTGAGTCTTCTTTTCTTTTCCATTGATCTGTGTATCTGTTTTTGTGCCAGTACCATGCCTTTTTTTTATTACTTTGGCTTTGTAGTGTAGTTTGAAGTCAAGTATTGTGATGCCTTCTGCTTGGTTTTTGTTGCTGAGAACCACTTTTGATATTCTGGGTTTTTGTTGTTGTTGTTCCATATGAATTTAAGAACTGATTTTTCTCTGTCTGTGACAAATGACCGTGGTAATTTAATGGTTATTGCATTGAATCTATAGATCACTTTTGGAAAAATGTATTTTTATTTTGAAACAGGGTCTGACTAAGTTGCAGAGGACCTCACTAAGTAGTTGAGTCTGTCCACAAAACATGATCCTCCAGTCTCAACCTCCCAAAAATCCCAAATGCTGAGATTACAAGCATGTGCCACCATGCCCAGCTACCTTTTGTCTTTTTATTGAGTTTAGGCCACTTATGTTCAGTGCAGTTATTGAGAGATGATTTTTAATTCCACATATTTTGAGTTTTAACTTCTGTTTAAGGTAGTGTTTTTCTTTGCTTAGTTGTTTACTTGATGGAAATTATTGTTTCTCTGGCTCTGGCATGTATTACTTATTTCTTCTTTGCAGTTAATCTTTTTTATTTCCCTGTCTAATTTGAGAGAGAGCTTTCCTGGGTAGGAAATTTTGGGCTGCAGGTTGTTTTCTTTCATAGTTTGAAATTTGTTACTCCAGGGCTCCCTGGCTTTTCTGACTTGGTTTGGGAAGTCTGGAGTGAATTTAATTGGTTTACCTCTGAATGTCACTTGGTCTTTTGCTTTTGTTGTCTTTTAAGTTTCTCTCCTTGGCTTCTACATTGGTCAGTTTGACTATTGTGTGGCATGATGAACCTTTTCTCAGATGTTATCTAAAGCAGGTTATAAAAGTTTTCTGTACCTGTGTATCGACCTCTTACTCTATGTTTGGAAATTTTTCTGACATTACTTCATTGAAAATATTGTTGATCCCTTTGGTTTCACATTCTATTCCCTCTTCTATTCCTATTATTCTTAGGTTAGGTCATTTGAGATAGGCCCATATTTCTTTGATGTCCAATTCATATTGTCAATTTGTTTTTTATAAATTATATACCATGCATTCATTTTTGGAGTGATCATATATATATATTTTTTTTTGTGGTACTGGGGTTCCTGGAAGCCCTTCTACCTCCAGGCTACACTCCCAGACCTATTTTTTACATTTTTATTTGGAAACAGGGTCTCCTAAGCCAGTGGACGCGGCTGGCTTCGAACCTGCGCGATCCTCCTGTCTCTGCCTCCCAAGTGCGGGGATTACAAGCGTGTGCCACCACGCCCGGCAGGAGTGATCATATTCTAAGAGTGAGATTCTATTCTCCGTGTGATCTAATCTATTGCTTATAGTTTATATTGATGCCTTCACTTCAATTATTTCATCCTTTATTTCTTTCAGGCTTTCTCTTAATTCTTTTTAGAAGTCCTGTATAATTTCTACTGTTAAATTTCTGATTTGTCCTTCTGGCAATCTCTGCAATTCTGTGTTGTTAGGTTCTGTTATTGTGGGGTTGTGAGAGCTCATTGCTTCCTAGTTATTACTCCTTCTCATGATTTCAGAAGTTTGCATCTTTGTAGCTTTTGATAGATCTCTCTCAATCTGTAGGTGCCAGCTGGTATACACAAGGGTGAGTTGTTTTGTATTTAGTGGTAAATGTTGAGTGAGGAGGAAAGTGATGATGATGTAAAAGCTAGATGGGTGTGGTGGTGCACACCTGTAATCCCAGCATTTGGGAGGCTGAGACAGGAGGATCCAGGTTTGTGGCCAGCCTCAGGTATTTAGAGAGGCCCTTTGCAACTCAGTGAGACCCTGTTCTAAATTAAAGAATAAAAAAAAAAATGGGATAGGGATGTCGCTCAGAGGTAGAATGCCCCTGGGTTTCATTACCAGTACTGAAAAAAAAGAAAAAGAAAAGAAAAAAAGGTAAAGTCACAGGATCAAAAAGAATGAGAGTACAAGTCTCGTAAGGTAGTATATAATAGAGATTAGAGATAGTGAATATATAGTAGGATTCTAGTAACCAATGTTGAGTATTTAGTATAGTGATATGAAGTGGATTTAATACAAGACAAAGAAGAGAAAAGAAGAAAAATATAGAAAAGGAACAAAGAGAAGAGAGTAGATATGTACAATGGAGGAGGCTTGTGCAATGGGTAGGGAAGAGACCAAACATGCATACACACAAAAAATAGCAAAACAAGACAACAACAGAATAATGCAACCCTACAAATATATGAATACTGAGCAGACTTGTCCTCTGCAGTCTCTGTCTGTGCAGGCGGCCGAGGGCTACCAAAACCTTTCTTACAAAACCTGGGTCTCTGAACTCTCAGAATGGGTCTTCCTTTTAGACTCTTTCAGTCTATGAAGACAGCCAGTATCCCCAGCTAAGGCTGGCTTGGTCTGACTTCTCACCACAATTGTGTGGTCTTTGGTGATCTCTGGAGGATCTCCTAGGGCCCTGAGCCCTGGGGACTCTAGGCCTTTTTGCCTGATTGGCCCCAGGGGTTTCTTTCAATCCACACCTCTGCTATGTCCAATAGCAAACTCCTTCCCCATTCTCATCAGGGCGAATTGCAAAGCATCAGACCCTGGGAGACTATCACTTGCTTTGTGAGTTCCAGTGGCCGGGCTGGGTGGTCTCCTGTGGGAAGGGTCTCCCTAAAGACTGTCTGGCTCACTTACGGTGCTGTTGAGCTCAGCTCTGGATCTCTGGAGGGCACTGTGAACTCAGCCATCACTGCTGCAGTCATAGCCTGGGTCTGCTCAGGAAGAGCTGAAGGCTTACAACAGCCACTTACTTCACTTCAAGGCATAAGTCTCTGGTAGTTCCCACAGTCCTGGCGCAGGGAGGTGGCACCCTTGGCCACAGCCTTTGGAAGCAGGTGGAGTATTTTTCTGCTCTCTGATCTGCTTTCTAGCTTTTTTTTTTTTTTTTTTTTTTTGCCGCTTTTCAATTGTCTGTGCTCTGTACAGATTTATGCTGACTTCTTTCATTTGTCAAAATGCTGATTCCACAGTGATATAGATTGAGTGTCAGCAGGACTCCATCTTCCTGGAAGTCACTTCTTTTTATTTCTTGTCTTGAAACAGGGACTTGCTAAGTTGCTATGAGTCTTAACAAGTAGCTGAGGCTGTTCTGGAACCTTCAGTCCTCCTCTCTCAGCCCCTCAAGTACTGGGATTACAGGCATGCACCACTGTGCCTGGCTTCTGTTTCTCTCTTTGGAAACAACCAGTCTCCTCACCCCTAGTTCAGGCATTGGCAAAACATGGCCACTTGTTGTTTGTGGCCCATGACCTAATATTGTTTGTGTGTTTGTTCATTTGTTTTACATTTTAAATGGTTAAAAGAATCCAAAAGAGAAAAATAGTTTGTGACACAAAATTATAAAAAATCCAAATTTCAGTGTAGATACATAAAGTAATACTGGGACACAATAATGTACTTTATTTGTCTTTGGCTGTTTTTGCTCAATAATGGAAGAATTGAGTAGCTGCAGTAGAATATGTATGGTCTATAAATTCTGATGTATTCACTTCTGGCCCTTAACCAAAAATGCTTGCCAACCACCTCTCTTCTAGGCATTTGGCTGTTTTTTTTTTCTCCTCACCCAACACTGGTATTTCCTCCATTTTTTCACGGGCATAAATTTATTTCTTTTAGATTTGGACTCATACCACAGAATCCCTAACTTTGTTTTGGTATGCAGACAAGCCTTAATCCAGATTTTTTTAAAGTGGAAACACAAAGCTGATCCCCACCAGATTGAAATGTCTGGGTTCTCCAGGCCAAGCATTTTTCTAGGCGTTGATGCTCCTCCTGGGCATCCCCTACAGTGTTGTCAGCCTGAACCACACTCCTTCTTGGAGAGATGCGTGTCAGATGTAGACAGCAGCAAGGCTAGAACACTGCGTCTCATGGTGATGCTAAACATGCTTCACTGTGTGTTTTGCCTATGAACCCTGACTCTGTGCTTGCCATTTAGAACGTAAGCTTCTCCCACGTGATGGCCTTTTTAATATTTCAAGGCAATGATCACATGAATACCCTTTTATTTTTATAAATTCCCCATTGTTCCACTCAGCATAATCTAAGAGGACCTAACCACAAAACTTAGAGGGAAGAAGATTTATTTTCTTATGGTTTGGGGTTCATTCCATGTGAGGCCAGGGACCATGGATCTCAGGGAATGGTGGCAGGAGATTGAGAGAGGAAGAGCACGTGGGCTGGGCTCCTCATATCATGGAGGCCGGGAGCAAGAAATAGGAAGTGCAGGGAAAGAAACCATTTATAATCCCCAAGGCCAGCCCCCCAAGAACCCACCCCTCAGTCACACCCTACCAGCCTACCGAGATTACCCAGGCAAATCTATTACAATAAATTTATCCACTGCTGGGATTACAACCCTCATGACTCCACTATATCAACCTTGAATATTAACAAATGAGCTCTTTAGGGGACATTTTATGTCTAACTATAACACCCATTCTTTGAACCAGTCTTCATAAAATGACATGTTTAGCCCCCTTCCCATCCTAGTAACTTTCTTCTGAATATGTTGCACTTTGTTTTCACATTCTAGGTGTGTGTTTAATTAAAATTGTTCTGCTTGGTTTTTGTTGTTAATCATGTAATTTCTGCTGAAGTGAACACAGCCTTGCACATAAACATCCCCACTTTTCTGACCAGAATGAAAACCAGATTAAATAAGAGAAATGTATATGTTCTAGCCTTTTTACCTCTCTCAGTTGCTTATATGACTTCTCTCATAGGTCATGGCTGATGGTAGTGTCTCAACTACGCTACCTGAAAAAATACTGGAAGATGATGCCTATGTAAAAACCGTGGGCTACGATAGTTTATCATCTATACACCTTGAAAAGAGCCACCTCCAAATCTACGGTGAACATGCCCCCAGGTGAAAAGCAAATGCTAATAATCCATGACTTTCATTCTCAATTCCAAGTGGAGGAAGCTAAAGACTTCAAGTGATTACATGTTTTTTTTTTTTTCTTCAAACAGGTTTTTTGTCATCTATACTGATGGGTCAGGAATGGAACTCCTCCGAGACAGTGACATAGAAGAATACTTATCCTTGGCCTATGGAGAGTCAACAACCGTAGTCCTCCAAGAGCCAGTGCAGGAGCAGCCAGGTAGAGATCTGTGCTGTCTGGAACTCCCTTTTCCAGCTCCCATGCCCTTCCTACAAAGCCTATCCCCATGCCAGTTTCCTGATTGTTTTCACTTTGGTCACTTTCTATTCCACCTTCCACATCAACCTACTTACACTGCTGCTTGAATTTATGTTGCTATCACGCCATATATGAGCAGCAACCTGTGCACACTGTTGGAGTATGAATTGTTCTACCATATGCAGGTTTGTATCTACTTTAGCCAACATTGTCACTGCTAAATGTTGGCTGAAATACAACAGCTGGCCACCACAACTCAGAGGAAGGAAGAGTGATTTGATTACAGTTCTGAAGATTACAGAGGTTCAGTCTCTGTCAGGTTATATCAGTGGAGCTCAAAGCATTGAGACACAGAGGGAGAGCACGGGTTCTGCTCTCCTATCATAGAGGTTAGAAGATAGATAGATAGATAGATAGATAGATAGATAGATAGATAGATAGATAGATGATAGATAGATAGGAGAGAAAAAAAGGTCCTCAGGCCATACCCCCAGAGGGTCCTTCTCAGCAATCAAGCCCTGCCCCCAACATAGCTGTCTTGTCTTTTTGAGTCTTAAGGGATATTCTAAATCTAAACCATAGCAGTATTTTTGTTCAGTTATATACTTACATTCTTATTTATGAGTTTATTTAATTTTAGTAAGAAAATACAAAAAAATGAAAAGTTCTTTTTATTTGGGGAGGTCATTTTGAAGGCGTTGTCTTGGTGAAATTAAAGCCAATAAGAAAATATATTTTATATGTGAGTTAGAATGTCAATCTGAGATATATAAGTTATAGAAGCTATATTTATTGGGAATTTATATTATTTTTAGGAATTTCAAAACTTTGATGTGACTAGAGATTAGGGACATGTATCACTGCTGTGCTGTGCCTAAGTTTATGTATGTGTCTATTTTTTATCTTTTTGTTTGGTGGGATTTTTTAGTGTGCAATATTAGTATATCTACATCTCTGTGTGCTTAAATATTTTGGTGTATACATGTGCACAGTGTAATACACCTTGTTCATTGTGAACATGGAGAGTAGGAGGCTCTGGCAGGTTATACAGAGAATTCATCTCAAATTGCTGCTAACCATTCATTTAACTGGCATCACTTGGCAATCCATTTTGTGCCAAATACTAGTGTGGTGTTAGGAATACAGTAGTGAGCAAAAAGGGGCATAAGCCCTATCTTAATAAAGCTTATAGCTTAATGGGAGAAGCAGGCAATAATTATACATCTATACATAGCCTAAATTACAACCATATAACTGTAATTACAGTTATATGTAATTACAGTTATATGTAATTACAGTTATATGGTTGTAATTTAGGCTAAGGGTTCTGAAGAAAAATTGTTCTATGCCAATATATAACCAAGAAACCTGATAGACTCTCTAACACTTCCTTGAAGACCTTTGAACCAAGAGCTAGTGGACACGTAGGATTTATTTAGGTAGGAGGGAAAACTTTCTTTGAAAGGAGAACACAAAGGAAAAATCATGAAGCATTAGAAAACAGAGGGATAAAAAGTCCAACAGAGCCAAAGTACAGAGAAGGAAGACAGTGCAAGTTGAGGCAGAGGGGAGAGAAAAAGCCAAGAGCAATGGAACTCAAAGAAGAGTGTTAATCATGGACAGACATAGCCAGAAGGTTCATTCACGGAGCAGGCAAGGGCAGAAAGGCTCATTGTTACCCTGGAGGAGAACAGGATCCTTTTGAAGTACATGTTGTAATGAAGAATCTGTGGAGAGGACGGAAGCAGATTTACTCAAGAAAGTTGCTTGGTAGAGCTGCCAGGCCTTGGATGTGGCTGTAGAGGGATGGTGAATGTCAGTGAGTACTTCTAGGTGATTTAAATCCAGTTTCCAGGTGTTAAGGTGACTACCAGCCTCTAACTTCCCATTGGATTGTAAAGCTCTTACACATAATTGGTGTCTTGATATCCTTTTTCTGTAGAAGGCAGTTCAAAAGCATTTGTTGAGTTGTTAATGCCTGTTGAATTCATCGGTGTAATGTTATGGAACAACCACCTGCTAACTCTCTTCGCACCAGGTGCCCTGAGCATCACCGTCCTTCGCCCTTTTCATGAAGCATCACCGTGGCTAATGAAGAAGGAATTGGAAACAATTGTTCCTCCCAATCTCCAGTCAAGGTCGTGGGAGACATTTCCTTCCGTGGAGGTAAACATTTCAGCTACAAATCACTTCATTTGCATATCCATCTATCAATGGGCCAGAGACTCAGGTCTTTACCCACATGTTTATATATTTTTAGCTTTCTGTAAATGATTAATGTCTTCAAGAAGTTTTATATTTGAAGATTTCTAACATTTATGGATGTGGAAATAGAATTTTAGAAGATATACTCAGATAGCTAACTTCAATTTTATTTATTTGCTTTATATTTCAAGCTGGGCCACCTTCCCATACTATTAAAATGTCCTTCATACATAGCCCGTGTTAGCCTCATCATGTTAGAACTTGCCTACTGATTATTTGTTGCCGACGGGCTCAGTCCTGTGGGGGGCAAGTCCACTCGCGGTCGGAAGCTTCAGAAAGATGGGGCAAAAGGCAGGTGAAATTCTGCAGAATCTTATCTGCAGTGGTTCTTTACCCTCTATGAATTCCTTAAGTTTTTAGGTACGATGCTTTGGAAAAGAACCTGAGATGGACAAAGGCTTCTTGAGCCAATGACACTTTATTACAAAAAACCCCAAAATTTATACCCTTCACCAGTAAAGTTAATAATAAGAGAAGAAGGGGGTGGGTGTAATCACTGTGAAATAATAATTAATGACATGTAAACAAAGGTAATAAAACTAGTCCTTCAGCTGGCTGTTGATCTTCGAGAGATTAACTCCCTCCGGATTCTTTCTCAGGTTTTGCAGATAAGCAGTTCCAAACAGGCATGCCCAAGGCTTGGGGGCTTCTCGGGGAATCTTCTTTAACTTTCTTGGAACTTTCCATCTTTTTGGGCTCAGTTCATATAGCAAGTGTGGGGAGATGTGGTGATTCAGGTGGATGTGATGGAGTTTCTTCAGGTGTTGGCATCTTATCTTCTAAATCTGAAAGCTTAAGCAAACTCACAACACAGTTTTGCAGACAAAATACCACAAACAACACCACAAAGTTCTTGGTTTTAATTGTCAGATGTATTTCCTTAACTGCTGAGCACTCTTCTTTAGACAACAAGCCTATTAAAAGCCTACTCATCTTTAATAATCCATTTCTCTGTCTCCATGAATGCTCATACTGAGGTAAAAGTCAACAATCTTTCTCCTTGAGTCTATTGTATTTGGGCAACTAAGTTGTTTATCAACTAAATTGCTTTACGGTCACACACAAGGTTTTTATCTTCTCTGTCTCTAGGCAGGATCTCATGGGTAAACAGAGTTACCTTAAACTGAGCTACCTTACCGGAGTTAATAGCTTAACCTAAATTAGTGATTGGAATGAGGGTCGGAGGCCATTTGTGATTGCTGCAGCTGGAGTGCTTATCACAGCATCTGAGTTCTGGCCAGTTTTTATTATTATTGAGCAGAGCCAAGGAGTTTAGACAAATTATTAGAGAATTTATTTCCTCAGACTCAATTTCTTTCATAGTCCTGTTCTCACATCACCGGAGCAATTCGTGTAGAGAGTTAAAAGAATACTAGAAGAATAATAGTTATGCAAGAATATCTAAAAGTGGAAAGATGCTTTTGGCCAGCGAGCACACCTTCTCTCGGGGCTTATTTCTCACTTTGAGATTTTGCCTATTTAACTGCGAAAATGCAGATGCCGGGAGAGCATGGCTTTTGCTGGTATCTGCAATTATTATGCCATTCTCTCTTGTCATCTCTGACTTCTTCCCTTCGTATGTTAAAAATGCACAAGCTGAGCATATAAAAGTAATGAGAAGGATTACACACAGGTTTTGCAACTGCATTGTTAGAAAGTAAATATTGTGACTGTGTCAAAGTAGAGAAGCTCACCTAGTTTTTTAAAGAATAAAAGAATATATCTTGGCCAAGAATCATGAATTCCTGCATCTTCAAGATTTGTCAGTTTATTTTATGAGCAATTTATGTAATGTGCCCAGTGTATTATAAGGTGTTCAATTATTAAGTCAACAAAGCCATTGATGATATGATCAAAGAGGGGTACTGGTGTTAAGTGAGGAGGATAATATTTTGAGAATATGATTTTTGCTGCCCTGCACTAAATCTTACAATAGCAAGAGCAATAATGAAGACCATCTATGTATATGTTTTAATTGTTTTTATTGTGGTACTGGGGTTCCTAGAAGCCCTTCTACCTCTGGGCTACACTCCCAGACCTATTTTATACCTTTTTATTTTTGGAAACAGAGTCTCTTAAGCCAGTGAGGCTGGCTTCGAACCTGCGCGATCCTCCTGTCTCCACCTCCCAAGCGTGGGGATTACAAGCGTGCGCCACCACGCCCAGCTCTATGTTTTAATTTAATGACTATAATCAACAAGATGATGTGGCAATAATCGTAAACTTATGCTCTGATCCTACTACTTATTAATGTAGGACTTGAGACAAGTCACACTGCACCTCAATTTCCTTCCTTTGCTTAAAACAAAAAGGTCAGACCACATGGCTCACTATATCCAAGACTATATCCAAGTTGAAAGAACTGCGTGATGATTAAAAATATGCAGTGTCTGGGATTAATAAATGAAGTTCATTTTCTTCTTCTGAAATTCTGTGTATGCTATGAACTTCAGCCTCTTGAGTGGTCACCACTAACCAGACCTTTCAAAATGAAGCACAAAAGACACATTCCAGGACCTAAGGCAACAAAGCCTGCCACTTCTAAAAATCCAGTGTAAGGATGAGTTTACTCTAAGACAAAGATTTCTTCTCAATAAATCCTAGGAAGGCTCTAAAGGCATTCTCAGTCTAGAGTGAGTTCAAAAATCTCCCAACCTATAGGATGATTTCTTTCTCAAAGAATCTTTCTAGTACAAGATGAGCACAGAACCAGGAAGTTAAAGACAGCTCACTTCCAAAGCCTTAAGTCTTTCTTTAGATGTAATGGACCAATCACACACATTTGCCATGACTAGGCTACTGCTATACAGTAGGACCCCCAGGTAACATAATTTTAAAATATACATAGTCCTGGAAGCACACATAAAGAGGATACCTTGCCCAGTTTTATTGTCAGTTTTTCTTATCTCGCAGAACTTTTTGAGGGCAAGGATCTTTTAAAAAATAAATATATTCCTAACAGATGGTTCCTGGTATACTAGTGACATAAGTACTCAGTTAAAAAGCAGAATAGTCTATTGTTAAACATTCTGATTGCTTTGGTGAAACTTTTGCTTTATTTTGTTGACAGAAAAAGACTCCAGGACCTCCATTTGGCACTCAGATTTGGAAGGGCCTCTGCATTGGGTCCAAACAGCTAATGAGCACCCCGGCCCCCATACTGAAAGGCCCCAAAGTACTGCAGATGCGCCAGTTTATCCAGCATGAGGTCATAAAGAATGAGGTGAAACTGAGGCTGCAGGTTTCCCTGAAGGTAATAGAATCCAGGTAACCTGACCCCAAAAGAATCAGGAATAGGGCAATTATTCTTCTCAATTTCCTAAGGGGCCAGAAATTCTCTAATTCTACCAATATTTATCTAGTGCAACATCACAAGTGTCAATCTTCCACAGTAGAAATTTGAGATGTAGAAAATGCTTAATGATTCCCAGAAGGTGTCGGAATCATTAGGAGGCCCCAAAGACATTTGAGACTTTTATATATGATTGCTATAAAGAGTCCTCCTTTCTTACTATACAAAAAGCTAGGTTTGTAACCTTTGGAAAGAAGATAGAGCCACATATTAATCTGATGCTTATTTATAGATGCAAATGGTTGTTGTTTTGGAAGTTGTCTAAGAAAATATAATATATATAATTAGCAGAGTATGCTGGCACATATCTATTATCTCAGTACTTGGGAGACTGAGACAAGAGGATCACAGATTCAAATCCAGCCTCAACAACTTAGGAAGCCCCTAAGCAATTTAGTGAGACTTTATTTCAAAATTTAAAAATAAAATATGGCTGGGAGTATAGCTCAGAGGTAGAATGCCCCTGGGTTCAATTTTCAGTAAAACACACACACACACACACACACACACACACACACACACACACAATTTCCAGCTTTTCTCTTATCTCTGATCCAGCTTTTTCTCTTCTTGAAATATCACATTTTTTATAAAGTGACATTCGGCTGAAGATGATCAGCCACTGCCCCTTCAGAATGACCATCACAGAAGAGGCTATTACAACCCCTACTGAATTACTAATACAATTATGTCTATAACATTTCACTTTCAACTGAAATTCAGAATAGAGATTAAATGTGTTTTGTTTATGGTTATGTGTCTAACACCAGCAATACAGCAGAAGATCATTATTTATAGATCAGATATTCAAGTAAAAAATAAATTCTATTTCTCTTAGAAGCAAGGGCTTAGATTAGACAACTTGCATTCATAGATAAAGGGCTCAATCAATCTGCCCGGTTAATTGAGGAGGTCACTATAACACAGTGTAGACAGATGCAGGGCCTCTCCGAGGTCCCCCCGCCAGCTCTATCTTGTGATCTTAAAGCTTTGCTTATAGACTTTTCAGGCCTTTCTTATTAATCTACTAAGAAAAAAAGGCTTTTCAGATTGCTTAACTAGGAACTGCTGATTGAGCAGAACTGCTGATTGAGCAGTATTTTACTTACTCTTCATCTTTTTGTAACATTTCAAATTGATGTTGGCTGAGTTGATGCTTTTTTACCTTATTCCTGAATTTTTATCCACTTATTTTATTCTACCCACCCAGGATTATATAAACCACATTCTAAAGAAAGAAGATGAATTACAGGAAATGACAGTCAAGGATTCCAGAACTGAGGAGGAGAGAGGCAATGCGGCAGACCTCCTCAAGCTGGTCATGGTGAGGAAGTGTTCCACAGACTAGAACGTGGGCTACTGTGTTATTAGATTCTTCCAGAAAAAAACACCATAAGGACCGCTGGATGATATTTCTGTCACTTCCATAAGCATTTTCTTCCTCCTGATTCCTTATATCTGTGGCAATTTAATCTTTTACATAATTAATTTTTCAGATACATTTCAGGATTTTCTTTTGATTATCAAGATTTCTGGAGATTCTAAGGGGATTTAGTCTTTCAAAGAAAGTAACGTTCATTAAAATGTTGAATGAATAAACACATGAAATGTAAAAGATGAAGAAAAAAGCCAGGTGTAGTGGCACACGCCTGTTAAGCCCAGTACTCGGAAGGGTGAGGCATGAGGATCATGAGTTTGGCAATGTAGTGAGATTCTCAGCAACCTAGGGAAACCCTATTTCAAAACAAAAAGTAAAAAGTCATAGGGTATAGTTCAGAGGTAGAATGCTTCTGTGTTCAATTCCTAGTACCACAAAAGAAAAAAAGAAATTTTATTTTTTGGAAATTAATTAGGTAAATGACTAAAAAAAATCAAACAAATGTTATATTAGTGCTAAAAAGCTTTACAGAAGTTTTCATATAAAGCCAATTTCAGCTCATAAATGATGCTTCCAAACAAAGTGAATTTTGCATGTAATATAATCATCAAGTAATTATATCTTTTTTTTCAGTCTTTCCCTAAAATGGAGGAAACTACAAAAAGTCACATGACTGACGGTAACTGTTATTTAATATTTTTCTGCAATATATTTACAAAGTTTAAAAGAATCTTAAAGTCATTGATTAATCGTTCTCTTATCAGATAGCTAAGTCTTCTGTATATACGCCTCTGCTTCCATATTGGTCCTGTTGTGCTGTGAGAGTTTAATTATGTGTTTCATTCTGCTAGATTAAAATAGTCTTAAAAACCACGGATTGCAGTCGGGCGTAGTGGTGCACGCTTGTAATCCCCGCACTTGGGAGGCGGAGGCAGGAGGATGGCGCAGGTTCGAAGCCAGCAGCACTGGCTTGAGAGACCCTGTTTTCAAATTTTTTTTTAAATATAAAAATAAGTCTGGGAGTGTAACCCAGAGGTAGAAGGGTTTCTAGGAACCCCAGTACCACCAAAAGAAAAAAGAAAAACACGGATTGCCTCTCAACTTACTGTGTCTTTCATTCAAATGTTGAATGAAAAACACTAGCGTTTGACTTTTATATTAAACTAACTCTTTAGAACAGAACTTAGATATACAAGGGAAACAATCAACCAACACCTCTCCATACACAAGCACAGAACTTTTGAGCAGCTACACAGCTATTATCATAACCTTACACTGAGCCGGGCGTGGTGGAGCACGCTTGTCATCCCAGCATTTGGGAGGCTGACACCAGAGGATCGCAGTTCACGGACAGCTTCAGCTACTTACTGAGGCCCTCCGCAACTTAGTGAGACCCTGTTTCAAAATAAAGAATAAAAAAATAGGGCGGGGGGTATAGTGTGGAGGTCGAATGCCCCTGGGTTCCATCCCCAGACCTGCAAAAACGAACAAAAAACCACCTTACACTGTTCTACTCTATATGTAGCAGAAATGATTTCATTTTAGAAAATTGTTACAACAAACTTGGTTTTATGGTTTGTCTAGTTCACAGCAAACAAGCAGTAGAAGATTTGATGGTATTGTTTTTTGTTTTGTTTTGTTTTCAGCCACACGGTGAAAGTCATGACCTGGTAGGATGGGCTCATTCAGCCATAGACATGTTTTGTGTGTTCTCCATAGTGTTGACTTGTCCACCTATTTTTTGTTGTTGCTTTTCTAGTTTTTCTCTTGAAATGTCACATTATCACAACATGACATTTGGTTGAAAGTGATTGGCCACTGTCCTTTCAAAATGAGCATCACAGAAGAGTCCATCACAACCACTCCTGTCTTCCTGCCCTTACGCTCTGTGGTGGCTCTTTGGCTGAGTGGCCCTGTGGTGGAGTTGCCAGCTTTAGCAAATACAAATATGAAGGGCCTAGTTAAAACTAAATTTAAGATAAACAATAAATAGTTTTTTAGTAGGAGTATGTCCACAAAATGGGACGCACTTACTCTTAAAAAAATTGTTTATCTGAAATTCAAATTTAACTATGTGCTCTGTACTTTATCTGACAAGCCTACCCTGTAGCAGTCAAGCCTGTAACCTTTGGCCTAGGCTGAGGTACAACAGAGGTAAATGCACAGCTTTCCCAGTACTGAGGGACAAACTAAACATATTTCTTAAACTGACCCAAGAGGCAAACAGCCTTGTATAAACTTGCAGCTGTCCCTGACATATTCATAATTGTAGTTATGGTCATATGGTCAACATTCCCCCAAATCTTTCCTGAAATGCTAGTCTATAAGGTAGCTCCACCAAAACAGGTTTTATGATCAAATAAGTTTGGATAATGCTGCATATTGTCTTATTTTCTTACAGAGTCACGATGCACATTAAGGGAACAGAAAACTCCTACTGTAATAAAACATATTTAACCTTGCATAAAGTTAACCATGTTTCCTAAGCTCATATAATTATGGAGCGTGGAACCTTTTTCTCTTTCTTTTTCTTCTTTCTTTCCTTCTTTCTTTTCTTCCTTCCTTCTTTCTTTCTTTCTATCTTCCTGTTTTTATTTATATCTTTCTTTCAACTTTTTAAAAATCTCCTGTTGACTTCCTCCAAGACCACATTCTTTGAATAAACTCTAAGAGTCATCGCTCAAATTACCAAACAGCCATGGTATTATGTGAAGACCCTTAAAGTCAGGGAACAAGTACATGCTTAGGAAAACAATTTCAGTGTGATAACTGATTTGTTTTAAGATCTCCTGTTTTAGATATGAGGGAATTCAGTTAAGTGGAGCACAGCTTCTCTAATGATGTGAAATAAGTGAGGTGTCCCTGTATTTCACATTTTGACTGTTAGATGGGTATTTGCTCTCAGGACATGTCACAAAAGTAGTCTGGTTCACTGTTGTGGTTACAGTGAAGTTATGGAGATTCTGGTAAAGAGTTGACAGATTCAATGTAGGCTCTTTTAAAAAAATCTCAAATGACACCAGAGCAGTGGTACACACTTGTAATGCCAATACTTGGGAGGCCGAGGCAGGAGGATTGCAAGTTCCAGGCCAGCCTCAGCAACTTAGTGAGATGCTAAACTACTTAGCCAGAAACTGTTACCAAAAAAAGGGGCTCAGTGGAAGTAGAATGTCTCTGAGTTCAATCTCAAGTACTAAAAACAAAAACAAAATAAACCTTAGATGAATAGATGAATAATTATGCTCTGCTGTAAAGAAGTAGGGATAAATGTAAAATGTATGTTTTTTTTTTTTAAGTTGCAGCCCACCTAACCAATTTATTCAACCAATCTTTGGCCGCCACTCCAAGATATCCACCGGATACATTTGCTAAAGATTTCTTTGAAAAGAAATGGAGGTAAGCTAAACCAATAATATGCTTTAATTGGTATTAGGCATGCAGCAATGAAGGAAATGGAAATGTGCAAGGGTCAGATCCATGAGTGACTACCTGGGTAGATCACAGCCTCCCTTACCCAAAGTGCTAGCAATTATTCACATAGAGCTGGCTTTTCTTTGGTTGTTTATAAGCATTGCCATTCTTCATCATTCTCTTCCTCCTCCCTTTTCACATAGGAACACAGCCCCATCAAAGCTCTGGAAAGAAAAATTAGAGCAAAAGAGGTAATTATACCCTGATATATACCGAAGCATGGGAAAATCCCCGAGCCGTAGAATCTTAAGAGCTCACTAGTCTATGAGGTCCTACTGTCCAGGTTCTCAAGAGCTTTCTGGTGATGACATCTCTATCTTTTAAGGAAGTCCATTTGGCCAGTGGGAAGAGCCATCCTCACTTCTAAGCAAGAAAGCATTGGAGGCACCCTTACACATTTGGCAATTCTAATATACTAATAAATATTCTGAGACTTAATGCAGAACCTAGTTGTTTTTTACACGTAAAAAACTTGGTGTATTGCAAATGACACATTATAGTGAAGAACAAAATTATATAATCACACATGCACACATTTGATGTGTTTCCCTCTGGATCCTGCCCTCCTAACCAAGCCCACCTCATATATTTTAGTGATGTTGGTTGTGATACCTTCATATATGGACATAGCACTGTTTGAACTGTTTGCTTTATCAGTTCTACCTTTTCTCCTCCCCACCTCCCTTCCCCAATATCCTCCCACTGCTCTACTATTCTCTTTCCTCATTTATCTGAAATCCTTTTTTTTTTCTTTTCTATTTTCTCTCTAGCCTCCCTAAATTAGAGAAAACATAAGACCCTTCACTTTCTGAGACTGGTTGATCTCGCTTAGCTTAATATTCTCGAGTTTCATCCATTTTCTTGCAAATTGCATTATTTTGTTCTTCTTTATGGTTTAGTAAAATTCCACCGTCCACATTTATCACATTTTTTCATTGGTCATCTGTTGATGGACACCAAAATGGGTTCCATAGTTTGACTATGGTGAATTGAGCTGCTATGAACACGATATGCATGTATCACTATAGTATTCTGACTTTACTACTCTTTTTGTTCCTAGTCTTTTGAGAAACCACTACACTGATCTCCATAGCATCCATACTAAATTACACTCCTCTATACAGTGTATGGGAATTTCTATTTCCCTACAACACTGTCAGGATTTTTATTATTTGTATTCTTTTTTTGTGGTACTGAAAATGGAACCCAGAGGTATTCTACTTCTGAGGCACACCCCTAGCCCTATTTATTATACTTTATTTTTGAAACAGGGTCTTACTGAGTTACAAAGGGCCTCACTAAGTTGCTGAAGCTGTCTGCAAGCCTCAGTCCTACTGTATCAGCCTCCCAAATGCCGGGAATTATTTGTAGTATTGATGGATGCCATTTTAACTGGGATTAGATGGAATTTCTGGGTAGATTTGATTTGTATTTCCCTGATTGCCAATGATGTTGAGCATTTTTTAATATTTATTGATTGACCATTTGTATTTCTTCTTTTTAGAAATGGCTATTCAGTTCATTTGCCCAGTATTGCTTGAGTTTTTTTTTTTTAGTGTTAAGATTTTTTATAGTATTCACATATTCTAGATAATAGTCCTCTATCAGAGGAGTGTCTAGCAAAGATCTTCTCCCATTCTATAGGCTCTCTCTTTAGACTCTTGTTTGTTTCCTTTGCTGAGAAGTAACTTTTTGATGCTGTCCCATTTGTTGGATCTTGGTTTTATTTTCTGTGCTTTGGGGGTCTTGTTGGGGAAGTCTCTACCAGGGCCTATATGTTGGAGAGTTGGTCCAAAGTTTTCTTCTAGTAATTGCAAAGTTTCTGGTCTACACAACATGGTAGTTAACCATGATTCTTGTCGCTGGCAAGAGGAATGTGCTATAAGCTTCAGAGGATCTGTTTTCCCTTCAGTCCTGGCTGAGGATTCCAACTCCAGCTCTCTTGCCAAAAATAAAGGAGGCCACATATATATTTGTTCTGTAAAGAGTAGGACATAAAGTGTTGCATATGCTTGCAAGGTCCTTCAGAATGATTCCAGGATGAAGATGCTTCTTCTGTAAGGTATCAAGGTTACTTGTGAAATATGTTGTGGAAGTAGCAAGACACAACTTTAATTCTCAGGACTCACACCCATGTATAAGGCCAACTAAAATATCCTATCCATACTGGGGGAAAACTACCTTTTGGTCTACCCATTCCAGGTTCATTGCTGAGGACACTATAACAAACAAAAAACAAGTTAATCAGAGAAAAACACAAATTTGAGTTCTACATGATATGGGCAGCCTCATAAGGAAATGAAGACACAAGGAAAAGATTAAACCTGAATATTTTTGTACTAAGTTTATGAAAAATAGAGAACCATGGAGATTGATAGGACAAAGAGGGTAAGCTAGTGGTATCAATTTGGGAGTCACTTAGCAAGACCTATTTATTCAGATCTTCTGCGTCACTGTCTTCAGAGATAAGCAAGCTTCTTTCCTCTGGGTACAAAGAAGGGACCTTTCCCATGAGGATCTGATGGCCTGATTCAGGAGAAGATCAGAAAATCTTTTCTAGTTTTTGTGACCTGGAAACCATATCTATGGCTATGAGGAAAGTCAGGGAACAATATGAGATGCAAACTTCTTTTTTTTATTTTGTGTCCTATCATATCTTTCGAATTGTATATGTACATATTCTCGTGTTATCCAAGTTTTGAAATGTTTGAAACATTAATGATTTTAGATTTAATTTATAGACAGTATTAACTGGCAAGCCAGTGAAAGTAAAATGAATGAGTAGATGTGTGTCATTGAAAGAAAAATGTTTATATGTGGAAGTCAGGGGAAAAATGGGACATAGGAGGGACTCTAGACAAAAAAAGGAGAAACTTTAGATGAGTAAAGAAGGTGACCTCACTGAGGGAGATGGGAGAAAGAAGAGGGAAACACCCTAATGCACATGATGGGCATTCACAAACATATTAAAGTCATCACTAAGCCAAACATGAGAAGGAGGGAGTGGGAGGGAATGGGGTGGGAATTGGGAAAGGGCTAAATGAGTGATGTGTGCATGTATGCCTCCACCATCCTGTGCCTCATTAAGGTGTATGATTACAATTCACCAATTAAAAACAGAAAGAAAGAAAAATGTTAGCCATGTGGAAAATGGATTGGGTGTAGGAAAGAGAGTGTTTCAAGGAATAGAAGGTGGTCAATGAATATCAAAAGCTGTGGAAGAATCAGAAAATGTGAAGGAAAGAGGGAACTTGTGCATATCAGTTAGGAGGTTTATTGATTCTTTTCTGAGAACAGTTTTAAGGAAGTGGTGAGCAATAGCCAGACTGCTGCAGATTGATAAATGGAGCCAGTAATGCAGGAGAAATAATATATTTATAAAAAGAATATAAAGTTGTTTAAATAAGATGATATGTTGTCCACACCTGTCCAGGATTTCCAGACATGCCATCGTGTAGAAGAGCACTGGTCTTAAAGGAAGTGTATCTGGAGTCAGTTAGAATCTGATTATTTACAGATTGTATTATGCTGGCCAGTTGCTTCCCATCAGAAAAATTTACTCAGGAATTCATCTGGCTTATCTATAAAACATGAGGATGCGTAGACTGCCAAATACCTAAAGTTTCTTTCAGCTCTCACGTTGGGTGACTGATGGCTGGCCAGTGTGTGCAACTGCTGAGATCACAGGCTTAGGGGCAAGAAACATGGGTTTAAATTCAGTCTCCCCTCTATTAGTTATATGGTTTTGAACAGGTAACTTTGCCTCTCTGTGCCTTGATTGCATTGCCTGTAAAATAGGGTAATAAGTCTTACCCCGAGACTTCAATGTATATTGGCCTTCACTCTGTATCACCTCCTCAGGAGATGGAATATGGTACTGAAAAAGAAAACCAGCAGGATTATCATAAATGCTTTAATTTTATTTTGTAACTGCTGACTGCATTATTCATAAGCTATCCCATAGGTTTCTTTTATTTTTATGTTGTTGTTGTTGCTGTTGTTGTTGTTGTTGTTTTTGTTGTTGTTGTTGCCACCACTACTGAACTAATACAAACTAATAGACTTCAGCTGTCATTCAAGTTTCAGAGAGTTGAAGGACCTCCAAAAGTTCAAAGGTCGTAGGGCTACAACAATTGTCAGGTGTTTAGTCATTTGAGACCAGCTGTAAAATCAAATTAGCATCTGGCATCAGTGTTACCTATCTTGGATGAGGGTCTGATTTTCAAAGTAGGAATTATGATGGATTGCAAAAGAAGTACAAAGTGAACCCAAACCAGTGGACCAAAAAGGCATCCGGTGAGATAGTTTTGGTCCGTTTTCCTGTCAATGATTGCACTGATTTTCCATAGCATTTAGAGTTAATGTACACACAAATAACAGTTTTGAATGTTCTATGTCTTTTCTTGCATCATTATGGAAACATCATCCAGGGAGGAAATTGAGCAAACAAAAATTTATCTAAAGGAAATTAGGAACAGAGTAATACCACCCTACTTCAAATCTGAGATGAGCCAGTTGTATCAGTCTCAGGTAAGTGAATGTAATTATTAGCAACTGAATTAGGCCCTTTATAAAAGTTGATAGATTGCATATGTTAATATGCAATCTGTCTTTTCTAATGTTGTACAATTCTTTAATGTATGGATCTGACTAATATATGCTCTTCAAATCCACATTTACACAAGAACAGGATAGGAAAAATTAATTTTCAGGTCTTCCTCCAATGTGACCGCTCTCTACCAATGTATTACTGTTCTCTCCCCCTCCTTGCCCCACCACCATCTTGAATTATAACCATTAATTATCCTCTAACATGTATTTTAAACTCTTTGAGGGGAGGTGAATTTCTATCAATGATCATTATTTGATAAATCCATTTTGGAATTTTTGTTCCATTAAAGTTTCCCCACCCATCACCTGCCAAGATAGCACAGAGATTTGGTGAGTTCCTAGAAGTCCCCAGGGGCAGAGTGCTGTCCTCTTCCATGGGAGCCCACACCGAAGCCCCAGATCCAAACTCACCCTTACTTCCTGGGAGTTCACTAAAACCCTGAAACAGAGTGAATATGTTCATGTGTTGAAAATGCCCTGAATTGTCCAAAAATTTCAGATGCTATAAGTATCCATAGGTGTCCCAAGAAGAAATTATAAAAAATAATGACCAATTAACCAAAGCTAAATTCAGCTAATCAGTCTCTCTTTTTTAAAAAAATGCCTTTATTGGTACGTTGTAGTCTCACATCATAATGTAAATCATGTTGACAGTGACATATATACACATAGTACTTGGTTTCTCCCTTCCTGCTCCAATCTTCATCCCCCCATTCCCCATACAGAGTACTGAGATTGACATTGGTATATATATTATAAATATAATATAAATATAAATATAATATATATACCATATATAAATATATAAATAAACATTATATATAATATTTATATATAATATATAAATACCATATATATAAATAAATATATATGTATATATTTGCATATATATATATATTTGTATATATGTACACAAAGCCAATTGGTATTTTATTGGTCCTCACTCTTTCCTCAGACCACCTACTTGGCTCCACTGAGGCTTCTTCTCCATTATCTGTAGTTCCTCTGGTATCCTAATTACTCCCTAGCTTCTGCATATTAGGGAAATATATGACCCCTTACTTTCTTTTTTTTTTTTTTTTTTGGTGGTACTAGGGGTGGAACCCAGAGGCTTTCTACCTCTGGGCTATACTCCCAGACTTTTTTTATATTTTATTTGGAAACAGAGTTTCACTAAGTTGCTGAGAGCCTCACTAAGTAGCTGAGGCTGGCTTTGAACCCGTGTGATCTTCCTGTCTCAGCCTCCCAAGCGCGGGGATTACAAGCGTGCGCCACCACGCCTGGCTTGACCCCTTACTTTCTGTGACTAGCTAATCTCACTTCATAATGTTCTCCAGGGCCTTCCATTTTCCTGAAAATTACATAATTTTGTTGTATTTTATTGCTGAGTAAAATTATTTGTGTGGATATTCCATAATATTTAATTCATTCATCTGTTGAACTCCTAGGTTGGTGCCATAATTTGACTATTGCAAATTGTGCTGCTATGAACTTGGATATGCATATATTACTGTAGTTCTCTGATTTCAGCCCCTTTGTATCCTCCTCTACCCAGGAGTGATATAATCAGATAATCTGGTGGATGCATTCCCAGTTTTCTAAGGAGTCTCTATAACAGCTGAACTAGTTTGCAGTCCCACCAACAGTGTAGAAGAGTTTCTGTTTCCCCACATCCTGGCCAACATTTATTGTTTTTTGATTTCTTGATAACTGTCATTATGATTGAGGTTAGATGGAATCTCAGGGTAGTTTTGATTTGCATTTCCCTGATTGCTAATGATGTTGAACATTTTTTCATTTATTTATTGCTCATCTGTATCTCTTTTTTTGTGAAGTGTCTATTTAGATCAATTGCTCATTTCTTGATTTTTTTTTAGTGTAAAGTCTTTTAAGTTCTTTTTATATGCTAGATATACCCTCCATCATAGGGATTACTGAGTTATGTGGGTCATGTTGAGGAAGTTTCTACCTGTGCCTATATATTGGCGTGTTGCACCTTTGCCTTCCTCTAGTAGTTGTAAAGCCTCTGGTCTAATTTTAAGATCTTTGATCCATTTTGAGTTGACTCCTATGCAGGGTCAGAAGTAAGGTGTTAGTTCCATTTTTCTACAACGGGATGATCCGTTTTCCCAACATCATTTGTTGGAAAGGCTGTCTTTTCTCCAACATATGTGTTTGACGCCTTTGTTAAAAATCATTTGGCTGTAAGTGTGTGAATTTGTTTCTGTATCTTCTATTCTGTTCTATTGGTCTATGTATCTGTTTCTGTGCCAATACTATACTATTTTTGTTACTATATTTCTGTAGTATAATTTGAAATAAAAAACTGTGATGCTTCCTGCATGGTTTTTATTGCTGAGAATTGCCTTGGCTAGCCTGGGTCTTTTGTTTATCCTTATGAAATTTGTGGCTGATTTTTTTTTGGTCTGTGAAGAATGACATTGGTATTTTGATAGGGACTACATTGACTCTGTAGATCACTTTTGGTAGAACAACCATTTTGATAATATTTATTCTGCCTATCCAAGAGCAAGGGACATCTTCACATCTTCTAAGATCTTCTTTACTTTCTTTTATTGTTTTATAATTTTCATTGTAGAGCTCTTTTGCAAACTCCTTGGTAAGGTTTATTCCTAGATATTTTATTGGTTTTGAGGTTATGGTAAATGGACTTGTTTTCTGGATTTTTTCTCAGTAGATTTATATTTTGCATGTAAAGAAGCTAAAGGTGTTTTTAGATTGATTTTGTATCATGCTACTTTCTAAATTTGTTAGTCAGCCCTAGTAGTCTTTTGGTTGAAATTTTTGTGTCTTCTAAATATAGGATTATGTCATCTGTGAATAGAGATAATTTTATTTTTTCTTTCTCTATTTGAGTTCCTTTGAAATCTTTCTTATTTTATTACTTTGGCAAGAATATTAAGGACTATACTGAAAAGAATAGTGATTGTGGGCATCTTTGTTTTGTCCCTGATTTTAAAGAGAATTCCCACAGTTTTTCCATATTTAATATGATGTTGGCTTTGGGTCTATTGTATATTGCCTTAATGATGTTGAGATATGTTCTTTCAATTCTGATTTTCTGCAGTGTTTTTAACATAAATGGGTGTCAGATTTTGTCAAATGCTTTTCAGCATCTCTTGTGATGGTCATGTGATCTTTGTCCTTTATTCTATTTATGTGGTGAATAACGTGTTGATTTGCATATGCTGAACCAACCTTGCATGCCTGGGATGAAGCCAACTTGGTCGTGGTGTATAATTTTCTTAATGTGGTTTTGAATGTGCATGGCTACTATTTTGTTTAGAATTTTTATATCTAGCTGGGCAGGGGTCGCGCGCGGCGCACACCAGCCAGGGCCCAGGTCGCGGGACCCTGGGCCCCAGGCCGAACTGCGCGTAGCACGCCAGACCCCTGGAGAAACCGGGCCCAGTAAGACGCTGGGTTCTGGGCAGGGGTCGCGTGCGGGGCACACCAGCCGGGGCCCAGGTCGCGGGACTCTGGGCCCCGGGCCGAACTGCGAGTAGCACGCCAGACCCCTGGAGAAACCGGGCCCAGAACAGAAAAAGATAAAGAAAAATATCGGAGAGGAGGTAAGAAAGCCCTTATGGATGCCAGGACACTGGAGATGCAGACAAAACTTATCTAAATGCACTGGAACTTATAGAAAAATTCGCCGTGAAAGAGGACTGCTATTTCTCTATATTGTTAAGAATCTCAGACATCACCTGTAAGGAGAGAGTTTAGTGGAGACCAAGGAGAAATGCGGTGTTGAAAGAGTTCTCCACGATGGTGGTGGAGACTTGTATTCTGGAGAAGCAGAAACCGGATCCTACCAACTTTATTTTTTTGGAGAAATTACACCAAATGTCGAATGCTACCATCACGCATGCTTAGGAACACTGGACAACATTCAGAGTGGTAAAAGAGCCTAGGAAGGATTTGAAACGGTGGAGGCAGTGGCAATGCCAGTGGCCAATACTCAGGGTTGGCAGAGATCTGATACATTACACCTGGAACCCTAGAAATAATAACCACAGAGACAGTGATCAGAACCTGCTGAGGGATTAGGCGGGTGCCGGGGCCAGTGGCCAACATCGGAGCTGCTGTGAGGCAAGGCCACTACTGAGGCCTCCGTGGCCGGGATTGGAACCTGCCGAGGGGTTTGACCAATGCTGGGGCCAGCGAGGCTGGCATTGGAGCCTGCCATGAGGCAAGGCTTGTGCTGGGGCCTCCGAGGTCGGGTCCAGAACCTGCTGAGGGGTTAGGCCGGTGCTGGGGCCAGCGAGGCCGGCATCGGAGCCTGCCATGAGGCAAGGCCGGTACTGGGACCTCCGAGGCCAGGATAAGAGCCTGCCGAGGGGTTAGGCCAGTGCTGGGGCCAGCGAGGCCGGCATCGGAGCCTGCCATGAGGCAATGCCGGTGCTGGGGCCTCCAAGGCCGGGATAAGAGCCTGCTGAGGGGTTAGGCCGGTGCTGGGGCCAGCGAGGCCGGCATCGGAGCCTGCCGTGAGGCAAGGTCGGCACTGGGGCCTCCTAGGCCGGGATCGGAGCCTGCCTTGAGGCAAGGCCGGTACTGGGGCCTCCGAGGCCAGGATAAGAGCCTGCCGAAGGGTTAGGCCGGTGCTGGGGCCAGCGAGGCCGGCATTGGAGCCTGTCGTGAGGCAAGGCTGGTGCTGGGGCCTCCGAGGCCAGGATCGGATCCTGCCTTGAGGCAAGGCCGGTACTGGGGCCTCCGAGGCCAGGATAAGAGCCTGCCGAGGGGTTAGGCCGGTGCTGCGGCCAGTGAGGCCTGCGTCAGAGCCTGCCGTGAGGCAAGGCCGGTGCTGGGGCCTCCGAGGCCGGGATTGGAGCCCGCCTTGAGGCAAGGCCGGTACTGGGGCCTCCGAGGCCAGGATAAAAGCCTGCCGAGGGGTTAGGCCGGTGCTGGGGCCAGCGAGGCCGGCATCGGAGCCTGCCGTGAGGCATGACCAGTGCTGGGGCCTCCAAGGCCGGGATCGGAGCCTGCTGAGGGGTTAAGTCGGTGTTGGGGCCAGCGAGGCTGGCATCAGAGCCTGCCTTGAGGCAAGGCCGGTACTGGGGCCTCCAAGGCCAGGATAAGAGCCTGCTGAGGGGTTAGGCCGGTGCTGGGGCCAGCAAGGCCGGCATCGGAGCCTGCCGTGAGGCAGGGCCGATACTGGGGCCTCCGCGGTTAGGATAAGAGCCTGCCGAGGGGTTAGGCCGGTGCTGGGGCCAGTGAGGCCGGCATCGCAGCCTGCTGTGAGGCATGACCAGTGCTGGGGCCTCCAAGGCCGGGATCGGAGCCTGCTGAGGGGTTAGGCCGGTGCTGGGGCCAGTGAGGCTGGCATCAAAGCCTGCCTTGAGGCAAGGCCGGTACTGGGGCCTCCGAGGCCAGGATAAGAGCCTGCCGAGGGGTTAGGCCGGTACTGGGGCCAGCGAGGCCAGGATAAAAGCCTGCTGAGGGGTTAGGCCGGTGCTGGAGCCCGTGAGGCCGGCATGGCAGCCTGCCATGAGGCATGGCCGGTGCTGGGACCTCCGAGGCCAGTATCGGAGCCGGCCGAGGGGTTAGGCTGGTGCTGGGCCAGTGAGGCCGGCATCGGAGCCTGCCATAAGGCAAGGCCTATACTGGGGCCTCAGAGGCCAGGATAAGAGCCTGCCGAGGGGTTAGGCCAGTGCTGGGGCCAGCGAGGCCAGCATCGGAGCCTGCCGTGAGGCAAGGCCGGTTTGGGGCCTCCGAGGCCAGGATAACAACCTGCCAAAGGGCTAGACCGGTGCTGGGGCCAGCGAGGCCGGCATCGGAGCCTGCCGTGTGGCATGGCCGGTGCTGGGGCCTCCGAGGCCAGGATCGGAGCCTGCTGAGGGGTTATGCCGGTGCTGGGGCCAGCGAGGCCGGCACCGGAGCCTACCATGACGCAAGGCCAGTACTGGGGCCTCCAAGGCCGGGATTGGAGCCTGCCAAGGGGTGAGGCCGATGCTGGGGCCAGCGAGGCCGGCATTGGAGCCTGCCGTGAGGCAAGGCCGGTGCTGAGGCCTCCGAGGCCGGGATTGGAGCCTGCCTTGAGGCAAGGCCGGTACTGGGGCCTCCAAGGCCAGGATAAGAGCCTGCCGAGGGATTAGGCCGGTACTGGGGCCAGCGAGGCCGGCACCGGAGCCTGCCATGAGGCAAGGCCGGTACTGGGGCCTCCGAGGCCGGGATTGGAGCCTGCCGAGGGGTGAGGCCGATGCTGGGGCCAGCGAGGCCGGCATCGGAGCCTGCCGTGAGGCATGGCTGGTGCTGGGGTCTCCGAGGCCAGGATCGGAGCCTGCTGAGGGGTTAGGCTGGTGCTGGGGCCAGCAAGGCCGGCACTGGAGCCTGCCATGACGCAAGGCCGGTACTGGGACCTCCGAGGCCGGGATAAGAGCCTGCCGAGGGGTTAGGCCAGTGCTGGGGCCAGCGAGGCTGGCATCGGAGCCTGCCGTGAGGCATGGCCAGTGCTGGGGTCTCAAGGCCAGGATCGGAGCCTGCTGAGGGGTTAGGCCGGTGCTGGGGCCAGCGAGGCCGGCACCGGAGCCTGCCATGAGGCAAGGCCGGTACTGGGGCCTCTGAGGCCGGGGTTGGAGCCTGCCGAGGGGTGAGGCCGATGCTGGGGCCAGCGAGGCCGGCATCGGAGCCTGCCGTGAGGCATGGCCGGTGCTGGGGTCTCCGAGGCCAGGATCGGAGCCTGCTGAGGGGTTAGGCCGGTGCTGGGGCTAGTGAGGCCGGCATCGGAGCCTGCTGTGAGGCAAGGCTGGTTTGGGGCCTCCGAGGCCAGGATAACAACCTGCCGAAGGGCTAGACCAGTGCTGGGGCCAGCGAGGCCGGCATCGGAGCCTGCCGTGAGGCAAGGCCAGCATCGGAGCCTGCCGTGAGACATGGCCAGTGCTGGGACCTCCTAGACCGGGAACGGAACCTGCCGAGGGGTTAGGCTGGTGCTGGGGCCAACAAGGCCGGCATTGGAGCCTGCCATGAGGCTATGCCGGTGCTGGGGTCTCCAAGGCCGGGATTGGAATCCTGCCAAGGGGTTAGGCCGGTGCAGGGGCCAATGGCCAGCATTGGAGCCAGGCGTGAGGCCAGTTCACTCCTGCGGCCTCCAAGGCCGGGACCAAAGCCAGCTTAGTGGTTAGACCGGTTCAGGGGCCAGCGAGACCAGAACTGGGGCCTCCCATGAGGCAAGGCCGCTGCTTGAGCCAGCGAGGTCTGGATCAGTCCATTGAGTAGCCAGGCCACTACTGGGACCATGAAGAGTGGGATCGGTACTTGCAACGCAGCATGCACAGAGAAATATCGCAGAAAATATAAATCAGACGCTTCTCTTAATCAGCAATAACTACGAGGAAAAGGGCAACAGGAAGAGGTTGAGCTATAGAAAGGACCCTATAGTGAAGCAACTAATGTGACCAATCAGAGGGTATGCAATACTGGAGGATGGAGCCTCTTTAAAACGCAGGAGGTACATAAACAAATGTATCAAAGTAAATCACCAAAGAAGCGTGGGATGGAGGGAGGGGGAGGGAATGGGATGGATGGGATGGGGGCTGGAGGAGGGCTAATTGGATGATTTGTGCTTGTATATCCTCTCAAGTCTTGTACTCCAATGTGATTGATATATGACTACAATGCACCAATTTAAAAAATAAATTAATAAAAAAAGAATTTTTATATCTATATTCATCAATTAAATTGATCTGTAATTTTCCTTACATGAGAAATCTTTATTTGGTTTTGGTTATTAAGGTGATACTGGAGCCGGGCGTGGTGGTATACGCTTGTAATCCCCGTGCTTGGGAGGCAGAGACAGGAGGATCACGCAGGTTCGAAGCCAGCCACACACGCTGGCTTAGGAGAACCTGTTTCCAAATAAAAAATGTAAAAATAGGTCTGGGAGTGTAGCCCAGAGGTAGAAGGGCTTCCAGGAACCCCAGTACCACCACCAAAAAAAAGTGATACTGGCCTCACAGAAGGAGTTTAGGAGAGTTCTATCTCTTTCAATTTCATGAAATAACTTGTGAAGCATTGGATTTAGTTCTTCTGTAAAGGTTTTATAGAATTCAGCTGGGAATCCATATAGACCTGGGTTTTGCTATGGTGAAAGACTTTTTATTGCTGTTTCTATCTCTTTGCTTGATATTGGTTGGTTTAGTTTTCTATATCTTCTTGGTTCAATTTAGGTAGGGTTAATGTGTCTAGAAATATGTCAGTTTCTTCCATGTTTTCCAGTTTATTGCAACATAAATTGTCAAAATAGTTTCTAGTGAGCCTATGGATTTTCCTGCTGTCTGTTGTAATGTCTTCATTTTCATTTTTTATTTTAATAACCTGGATTAATTCTCTTTATTCTTGGATAGGTTGCCTAAGGGTCTGTCAATCTTATCAATATTGTCAAAGAACCAGCTTTTCGTTTTGTTGATCCTTTGTATTTTTTGTTCTCTATGTCATTGATTTCTATTCTAGTTTTTATTATCTCTTGCCTTCTACTGGCTTTAGATTTAGGCTGCTCCTCTTTTTCTAAATCTTTAAGGTGTGTCATTAGGTTATTTGGTGACTTTCTGTTTTTCCTATGTGGGCACTCAGTGCTATATATAAAATTTTCTCTTAAAACCACCTTCAAAGTGTACTATAGATTTAAACAGTCTCTTAAAGAACTTTAGGTTTGTAAAATTTTGTTTTCATAATCTTCAGAAATATGGCTTCATCATCCCTCATCAATTGAACATATTCTTGGCAGTTGCCTTTTAGTAACTGTGTGTGAGTCTAAATTAAGTCCTTTGTTTTTCCCTTAAAGTATGATTATCTGAACAAGCTTTCTAAAGAGCTGCCTAATTTTGCAAAAAGAGATGAAGACTCAAGCAGAACAACGGTCGATGAGTCATCTGATCTGCACCCAGGTGATTGTTAGCATGGTCCTTAGTCTTCTTGACTGCACTTGACTGAATAATTCCTAGCAGCACCAGGGCCTATTCTCTTCACAAAGGTAAATGTTACTAAAATAAAAACACATCATAAGCCAGGCGTGGTGGCACATGCTCATCATCCCAGCATCTGGGAGGCAGAGACCTGAGGATCTCGATTCGCAGAAAGCCTCAGGTACTTAGCAAGGCCCTTTGCAACTCAGTGACACCCCGTTTCAAAAATAAAAAGACTAGCCGGGCGTGGTGGCGCACACTTGTAATCCCAGCATTCGGGAGGCTGAGACCGGAGGATCGCAGTTCGCAGACAGCCTCAGCTACTTAGTGAGGCCCTCTGCAACTCATTGAGACCCAGTTTCAAAATAATGAATAAAAAATAGGGCAGGGGCTGTAGCTCGGAGGTCGAATGCCCCTGGGTTCCATCCCCAGACCCGCAAAATAAAATAAAATTAAAATAAATAAATAAATAAATAAATAAATAAATAAATAAATAAACTAAAATATAGGGCTGGGGGCGTAGCTCAGAGGTACAAGGTCCCTAGGTTTCATCCCTGGTACCTCAAAGAAGAAAGGAAGGAAGGAAGGAAGGAAGGAAGGAAGGAAGGAAGGAAAAGAGGAAGGGAGAAGAGAGAGGAATACACATTTTTCTAGCTTTAAAAGGCATAAAACTAAATATAACATGTAAAATTTGATTGGATACTAGACTGAGAAAAACAGCTGCATTTTACAGACAGTATACAAGTTTTATTAGGGGAATATATATTAGGGAACCTTATGAAATGATTGTTAGTTTCTTATCTGATGACAGCGTCATGGATATGCAGGAGAATGTCTATCTTCTTCAGAGATATACAGTAAAAACTTTAGAGATTAAATTAAATTTAGTGTGTCTACTTAATAAACTATAAGTAACAAGATATCCAAATAGAGGAAGTCTCTGGTATATAATACAATACTGCAAGTTCAGCTGTCTTTAATGCAGACAGCCAAAGAAAACATCTAATTGCAAACAGGGTTTGTAAACCCAAGATTAAGTCTAGAGCAATGACTTGCAAATATGAGGAGAAATCAGGATTGCATATCAAAGGCCCTTGTGTTGCCAGTCAGACCTGCTGCATCCTGGGCAGACACTGGTGATCAATCACAGCCTATTCCCCTTGAAAACAGGAGAGACTTTGGAGTACCCTTAGCATAAAACTCTAGGCAGTGGACACACACACACACACACACACACACACACACACACACACACACGTATGCATGCATGAACACACACAGTAAAATGTTTTGTCTCCCCAATCTTACATACATTTCTTTCAAATTTGCTTCATATTACACCTATTTCAGAGAGACATATTTTTAATAAAGAACTAAATCAGTGAATGTATTTAAGATGAAAATATATTTTTAACAGAAACATATCTCAGTTGCTATTACCAGGGAAAGTCAAGACAACTTACTCAGCCTTTTTATAATATAACAAGGAAGCAATTTTATTTAATCATATTGAACTTTGCAGATACCATCCTGTTAGTGAATGGAAGCTTTTTATCATATGATGCTAATCTGCCTCCTGACAGCTTCTTCATTAGCCTTGTTCAAGAAGATGGGGAAAATCACCTTGTATGTTGTAAAATATGTTGTTCAATGTTTGTTCTTAAAAGCATTAGTAGTCATCATGCCATTGACATACTATTTTATAATATTTGTTTTTAGATTCCAAGCCACCTCCAGTTTCAGAAAAGGAATCCACAAATATGCCTAGTCTTTCAAAGCCAGAGGATACCATGAAATCCACTAGCCAGAACCAAAGTGAAAATATAACAAAATCTGCTGAAGGTATGTCAGTCATTTGCTTCATCTTATTGTTTCTCAAAACCAAACATTATATCTTTCTGGAGTATGGGAGATGGCACTAGAAGCTTGAGGTAGTTAGCGGATCCAGGAAAAAGTCCAGAGGATCACAGACCCTGGGGCGATGGAGACTTGTAAAATATCTCAAAAAATAAGCCGGGTGTGGTGGTGCACGCTTGTAATCCCTACGCTTGGGAGGCAGAGACAGGAGGATCGCGCAGGTTCGAAGCCAGCCGCGTGTCGCTGGCTTAGGAGACCCTGTTTCCAAATAAAAATTAAAAATAGGTCTGGGAGTGTAGCCCGGAGGTAGAAGGGCTTCCAGGAACCCCAGTACCACCAATAAAAAAAAAAAATCTCAAAAAATAGTTTGAGAGTAACTGAGTCTCAAATTGAAGGGAAGAAGTTACAAATACCATTAGATTTGTTATTTTATTTTATCATATTATTTCATTTTATCTCTGGTGGTTCTGAGCCTTTATGTAGTTTGTTGAAGTCAGGTACCTGATAGCTTTTATTGAGCAGCCAAGTAATATGGTGACTGGTCTTAGTTTTCCCCATATTTCTGTATTCTTTTGTTTTTTCTGGTGCTAAACAAGAAATAGATGTGGACTCTCTCTTACACAGCATATAATATTTTCCCCATGGTACTAGGAATTGAACCCAGGGGCATTATTCCTCTAAGCTATTACCCCAGCTCCTTTGTTTTGTTTTATTTAAAACAAAATCTTGTTATGATTTTGTTATGAACTAGCCATGCACTGGCTGGTGATCCTCCTGACTCAGCCTTCCAAGTAATTGGATTATAGGTGTGCACCACTGCAGCTGGCTAAACAGTATATAACCTTACTGGAATAGCAGAAATTGTCAAACCAAATGAAGTCATGTTATACTGATTTCACTGAAGTTAATTTAACTAAATATGGTTGCTCAAAAGAGGGAGGGAAAGCAATTTGCATTGATTAGTTTGCTAACATGATCCCCCTGGGCATGCTTCTATCTGAATGCCAGTATCTGCTGATGTGTCTCAGTTATCTCTTACAGAGCAGGATCTTGCTACATTTATAAGTGAATTAAGAGAGATCTACACAAAACTTTTGCCTTCCTGACTTTAAACTTCCATGAGTTTTACTCATTCTGTGAATAATACTCAAATGTCTCCTGTGCCTGTGCCTAGGTATAAAAATAAAAAACAGTTAAGAGGCTGACTTCTGATGAAGTTGTACACACTACGAGAAAACCTAGACAATAAATAAGCAAACAAGTTAGATAAAGTCATATTATAATAAATGTTATGACATAACCTGGGTGACTTGGGAAGAGGAGCATCATTCTACTAGTGGATTAGAAGGCCTCTCTGGGAGGGATATTTGAGCAGAGACAAGAATAAGAAGGAGGGAAGCTGGGCATGGTGGTGCATGCCTTTAATCCCACTTCTTAAGAACGTGAGATTGGAGATCACAGATTTGAGGCCAGCCTTAGCGATTAAAGCAAGACCTTCAGCAACTTTTCAAGACTTTGTTTCCAAATAAAAACAAAATAGGGTTGGGGGTGTAGCTCAGAGATAGAATGCCTCTAGGTTCAATGTGTAGTATCAAAACAAAAAGGAGAACTGAGGATGTAGGTAGGTAATGCTCTTGCATAGCACGGGCAAAGCCCTGGGTTCAGTTCCAAGTAGGAAGCCCAGGGCAAGGAAAGGAAAGAAGGGAAAGTGGAAGCAGAAGAAAGCCGCAGAAGTGGTACAGGTGAGAGTTGCCAAAGACCTGGACTAAGGTCGTCAAGATGGAGATAGCAAGAAGCAAGTTAATTGGAAATATTGTGTGGGTGGAGCCAACAGGATTTCTGGTATTGATGTGGGTGTGAGAAAAAAAATAGCATCAAGGCTGATTCCTAAGTCAGCTTATGTAATCAGTTGTGAGGATGTTAGTCAGCTTTTCATCAAATGTGACCAAAATACCTGACAGAAGCAACTTAAAAGGAGGAAACAGGCATTTATAAGATAACAAATTCAGAGTTCTGAAAACATGGTTGGCTGGCTCAATTGCTTTAGCCTGAGGTGAGACAGAATATCATGGCTGAAGGATACAATGGAGGAAAACTGCCCAGCTTGTGGCAGCCAGTGAAGAAAAAGAGAGAGAAGAAAGAGCTTAGAGACAAAAAGTACCCTTCCAGGGCATACCCCCAGTGACCTACTTCCTTCAACCAGGTCCCACCGCCTAGTTTCTGCTGCCTTGTATTCAGCTATCAATGGATTAAGTCACTGATGAGGTCAGAGCCCTCATGATCCAATTACTTCCCCAAAGCTACCTCTGAGCATTGCTACACTGGAATCAGGCCTTCAACACATGTGCCTTTGGGGTACACTTCACTTCCAAGCCATAAGAGAAGCCAAGAATTTATAATTGTGGTGAGTTCCCAGTTAGTGTTGATGCTACTGGTAGAGGATCCTGTTTTACTTTTTGAGAACCATAACACTTAGAAAAACTCTATTATGAAAGCATTAGACAGAGGAGGAGCCAATAAAGGCAGTTAAGAAACCAGTGATGCAAGAGAAAAATAGCAATACGGAGGACTTCCGGGAAGATGGTGACCGAGAAAAGCGGGGCTTAAGAGCCCTGCTAACAACCTATCTCTATTACCACAAAATCAGCGCCTTTCATAGCCAGAAAACACCATCACCAGAGAAACAAAAAAATCACCAGCCCCAGAGAGGAGGGGGTCTCATAACAGAGCTCAGAGCCACAGAGGAGATACGCCAGCCTCATGGCCGAGAACGTGGCAGCAGCGCCTTACTGCCGGCGGCAGCGGCGAACACACCGGACAGCTATGGCTACAGATAAACGCACTCAACAGCCCACCAGGCTCCAGAGAGGAGCGGTGGACAGCAAGCCGAGGTGAGCCGCTGCAGAAGAGCCTGGCGGGATTCGGCAGATTTTTCGGCGCAGGGAGCATCTAAAGCTCCCAGTGGCTGGGCTCAGCACACGCTGCAGGGACTCAGAGCGGAGTTCAAAAACAGAGAAGAAATACACCAGCCTCACGGCCGAGGGCGTGGCAGCGGTGCCATATTGCCACCGGCGGCAGCGGCAGCAGCAGCGAATTCACCGAGTCCACTACAGCTCCATCTGCGTATTCAACAACAGTGAGTCAAATTGCAGGCCCCAGAGGAGAAATCCCAGTACTGACTCCCAGGGACTTGACCCAGTGGGGGAGTGGCGGTGGCAGAGATATCACACCATAGGAGAACGTGCAACCTGGCACCCCCCCATAGTCTAAAGCAGCCTCTATTGACTCCCTGGGTCTGAGACTTTGCGATACAACCCAGTAAAGGAGTAGTAGTGACTGAGATACCACAGACTCGAGATCCAGAGCACCTTAAGCAAAGTCATAGTGACCCAAGGGAAGAACCCAGAGAAGGCACAAACTTCCGAAATCATGGGAAAGAGGAATAACACTGGAGCAATGAATGCCCACAACCCCACAACATCAGAACCCGATAAAACAGAAAATCAGAGATTTCTAGAAGATCAAATAAGGAAAATAACTGTAGAAATAATAGAGGTGCTTCGAAAAGAACTCAGAGAGAGCCAAAAAGAGATAAAGGATGCAATTAATGAAGTAAAGGCCTCAATTCAAAGCACAAACAACTGATTAGACCACATGGAGAACAGAATCTTGCTCTTAGAAGATGATCATTCCAAAAATGAACGCATAGTTTCTAATCTAGGAAAAAATATCCGACAGCAGGAATCTGATATTGAAGAAATATGGGCCCATTTTAAGAGAGCTAACCTAAAAATAATTGGAATAGAGGAGGGAAAAGAAAGTGAAACCAAAGGGATCAACAATATCTTCAAGGAAGTAATAGCAGAAAATTTTCCAAACATAGACCAAGAGGTCGATACACAGGTCCAGGAAACTTATAGAACTCCCTTTAGACAGGATCAGAGAAGAGGATCCCCATGCTACATAATTGTCAAAATGACCAATGTGGAAGCCAAGCAGAGAATCTTAAAGGCAACAAAAACAAAGGGCCAAGTGATATTCAGAGGCAAACCAATTAGAATCACTCCAGACTTCCCAAACCGAGTCATGAGAGCCAGAAGGGCTTGGAGTGACATATTCCAAACTCTGAAAGAAAACAACTTCCAGCCAAAAATTTCCTACCCAGCAAAACTTTCTATCAAATTAGATGGAGAAATAAGAAGTTTCCATGACAAACAGAAACTGAAGGAATTTATGTCTTCAAAACCAGCGCTAGAGAAAATACTCAAAGAGATTAACTACAAAGAAGAAATAGGTAACACACACCAGAACCAGAGAAACAAGATTTTCCATCCAACAGACAACTAAGATTAGTTATCTGTGGAGATTCATTATTTATGTTAGTCTTATACCTATCTCTAAATTGTATTGTTTGCTTTTATTGTTAATTTTTAGGATTTCTAGTTGGAATATTAATATACCTTCACATATAGCATTTGGAAATATTTTATCCCATTCTATCAGTAACTTTTAACTCTGTTTGCATTGTCTTTGGATATACAATATTTTATGTTTTAGGGAGTTTGTATACCCTTCTGTTGCCTGTGCCATTGAAATCATATCCAAGAAATCACTGCCAATTTCAATGTTGTGAGGTTTTATGACCCAGATTTTCTTCTAAAAGTTTATAGTCTTAAGATTTATATTTAGGTCTTTTATCTATTTTGAGTTAATATTTGTATATGGGATTAGGTAAGGGTCCAATTTTATTCTTTTTCATGTAATTATTATTTTTCAACAATATTTAGTTAAAAGATTATTATTTCCTCCACCAAATGTTCGTGGAAACCTTGTCAAAAATAACTTGACAATATATGGAAGAATGTATCTCTAGGCTTTTAACTCCAATGTTTTATATATCTGCCTTTAGAACAATACTACACTGTTTCAATTATTGTAGCTTTATATGGTTTGAAATTAGAAAATATATATCTTCTAGCTTTGTTCTTTTTAGAGATCGTTTTGGGTATCTAGAGTCCATATTACATATTAGGATAGATTTTTTCTAAAAAATAAATATATAAATATATGATAGTTTCACCTAAAAAAAAGAAAAAAATATTCTCTGGTAAGAAAGAAAGCAAAAAAATATTAAAATATTATCTTTAAGTTATCAAAAGCTTGGTATCAGACAAATAAAACTGTTATGTGAGATTATCATTTTTAATTTTGGATAAATTGCTATAATACTAGATGTCAACCACTAAACCAAGCATGGGAAGGAGGGATGGGGAGGGAATGGGGTGGGGATCAGATGGGGGCTGACTGGGCGATGTGTGCATGTATGTCTACAAAAGTTTTTTGTATCCCACTATGATGTATGAATACAGTGCACCAATAAAATTTTTTTTTAAAAAAGAGAAAAATAGCAAGTATGGAAATCAAAAATTGCTACAAGTGATTATGTGTACCTGAAAGATCACATAGGATAAAGAACGTCCATGGGATTGCACAAGATGGCGATCATTGGTGACCTTGACAAGAACTGTTTCAGGACATAGAGGAGATGGAAACCCAATCAAAGTGGGTGATGGGAAGAATGGCCTAGGACGAATGACAGCAGCACTCAAGAAATAGGACTACAGATGGAAAAGAAATATATAATCAAGGGGAAATGATTTTTTTAAAGATTAGGCATACTTGGACATGTTTATTTCCAAATGATAACTCCATAGCAAAAGAGAACTTAATGATGTAGGAGAGTGGGGTACCCAAAGGTAGGAGAGCAAAGTCTGAAAGAAGGTGAGAGAACATGAGGGGCATAGTTGACTTTAAATAGGAATTGGGTCACCTTACCCATAGTGACAAGAGAAGGGAGACTCTGGATGCATTTTCAGGTGGCTTGATAGATCTGGTACTGGGAAGGTGAGAGTTCCTGTATGACTGCAGAGGAGTGGAGATATTAATAAAGTACGAGCATTTTTCTGGATAAACAGGAAAGCAAAACAAGAAAGGAGTGCCTAATTGTGGAAGGTGATAGTGTGTTGATTAGAGGGCTCAGTGAGGTCAAATAATCACCTACTAGATCTGATAGAGTAGTAAGCTGGAAGTACAGGGTGGTCTATCTAGAAAGAGGTGCCTGGAACCAAGATTTGGAACATAGCAAAGTAATTGGTGTTAGCAAGGTCAAAAACACAACTCATGAAATTTTTGAGGTGAGAAAGATGAAGAACTAGAGGGATGGAGAAGTAGAGATGATGGAATGTTGACTGGATCACCTGGTGATGTCACTAGGAAAGATGAGGTAGAAGACCAAACCAGGTGTTAAAGTCTCCAATGAATAGAGAATGATGGAGAGGGCAGAGGTGACAACTACTCAGGGGAGGAGCTAATCCAGCCTGATGGTCCAAACTGTCAAAGAATGGGGAGCTTTGAATGAGTAAAAAGAAATAACTGAAAACAAAAAGACACTATACCCTCAAGCACTGAAGAAATTAAGGAAAGGGACAAAAATATGATTCTACTATAAATGAAAATTAATTTGTGATATTAATCATAAAGTTCAGAGAAAGAATAAATTAATGCAAGCAGTGGGAAAAGCTTCATCGAAGTGGCCTTGAAGAATAAATAGAATTTTATGTGTTTTAATATTTAAGAGGTTAAACATATGGCAACCCTCATTTTACTTGAGGAAACTGAAACCTATACAAGTCAAGTGACACCTAAAACTACATGGCAAATTTGACACTGATTCGGGGCTAGAAAATGAGTTTTGTGACTCTTCATTCTCTGATTTGATTATACTATACTACAAATATAAAGAATAGAAAATTTTTAAAAAGAGCCTCATGCCAGCACTCAAAAAGGTTCAGATTTTGCAGCATTTCAAATTTTAGATTTTTGGATTAAGGATGCCCAATATGTATTATATTACAAGTAAACGAGTGTATCCAGAAGATTGAGGGAAAAAATTACAGGCAGGTAGTATACCTAGATCAGAGGTTTTATTTGGTAACAGTACAAAAAATGTTTGGATAATATACCAAAATCAACTAGAGAAGGTTTGGATTTGCAAAATAAAATGTGTGTTTATCAGTGCTTGCTATGATGATACTGCATGCAAGCATCCCAAATTCTGAGGCAGCCTAATACAACCATCTGGGGGGCCTGTGAGCCACAGAGGCAGCTCTGCTCCAGCAAGTAGGCAGGACATGCTGGAGGTGACTCCTTGGCTCCTGAGAACTGACTGTGTCATCTCTTCCCAACACCCTCTCGACGGGACATGAAGTTGAGAGCTTGAGTCAACCATGGTGAGCAATCAGCAAATGCTACAAAGTTAGGAAGTCATACAAGCCAGGGCAGATGTTCCCTGGAGAGGCAGTTGTAAAACATATACCAGCACATCACCAGCTGCTGGTGAAGTTCAGGTGTGTTCCAAGGGTACCTCGCTGACAAAGTGATCACCATCTGGAAGAACCGTTCTCACTGCAGAGGGTAAAAGCTCAGAGAGGCGAGGAGAAATGCATACTGCCACTCACTGCTGTGACCCTTACACCTGACATGCACAGCTTTAGAGGAAGGAAGATTTATTTGCTCATGATTCTGGAGGGACTCAGGGGTGATAGTCCATTTAGAGGATGGCTTTTGCTACAGTTGCACTTCCCTGGGACATTCTGGCAGGGAGCAGAAAGAAATCGAGGAGGGGGCAAGGGATAGATATAGTCCCCAAGGCCACTCTACAAAGATTCTTCCCAAGCCACCAAGTCCTACCTGTAACATGGCTGCTTCATCTACCACATGTGAATCCAAACCATAGCACAGCCTCTGCTCAGAACTGACACTAACAGTTGATGTGTATGCCCAACATACATATCTGTTGGTCAAAGCAAGTCCTGTGGCCATGTTCAAAGTCAATAGGGGGTACAGAAATATATAACACCTATGGGGAAACCATGCTCAGAAGAAAGTGTGTAATTTTAAATAAGTAACATAATCTGCCTTAGCATGGCAATGAGGAGCCCTACAGGTTCTTCAAGTGACTCATCCCCAGCAGGAATATTCAGATGATATGCCCAACCAGTAGAACTATATCAATTGTTCACATAATAAAACCTCTATATTAGCCAATGGCCAGCCACTGCTCTAAGACCTTCAATATTTTCTCTCTGTTGAATTCTTGGGTAGGCTCGATAGGATAATAATTTGTCTGTTATTATAGGAGGCAGTATAGAGTATGTTATAGAGCAGAGTTAAGGTATAGCCTCTACCTACATGCAAATCAAATCCTGTTTCACTATGTGAGAGCTGTGCAGTACTGAGCATGCCATTTGACTGCTCTAGCTCCTCCATATCTTTTTCTGTAAAGGGAAAATAATGATATACTCGTTGGTATATACATGAGAGGGTTGTGAGGATTAAATTGGTTAAGATATGTAAAAGCTTAGAACACTGTATAGCTCATGATAAACTTCATATTAGTATTTATCATTAATAGCAATAGTATGAGCAATTAACTAGTACCCACTAGAGTGCGTGTGGAGGAAGGAATGGTGAGAGCTGCGCATGCTGAGATCCGTATCCCCTCAGGACCCCTCACTGAAGGTTTTATGAGGATCTAGAAGCCTGTGAACTCACCTGCAGCTCATGGACACTGCAGTATCACGTTCCTTTCTTTTTCTCTCTTCATGATTTGAATGCAGAGAAGGGTTTTAAAATGTAATGCTTTAAAAGACAATTCTTATTCAACCTCCTGAATGGTTGGAGCCAATACAAATAGTCTCAGCTGTATGAATCGTCTACTGCAGCTCACTCCTTCATGTAACTGAGGAAAAGAGCGAGTTAACAAATTTAGTGACCAGAGGTTTGATTTCCTGGCTTAACTCATCTATAAGTACTACACCACATTTTAGAACTAAAAATATCATAGCAAATCTAATTCTTAAGACTTCTCACTCATTTGTCTTAAGAATTCTTTCAGAGTCAATGCTTTTTTGTGCTCCATCTTGTTGGTTTAATGGTAAGGACTCTGGAGGCCTAAGGTTAGCTTAGTTCATCAGAGGCAAGTTGCTTGACTTCCTAACATTTTGTTTTTAGAAAGTGATACTAGCCACATCTTCCATGCCCATGTCCTAGGGTTGTAGTGAGGATCAATATTAGGTAATGTGTAAAATCACTTTGTAAAATGTAAAATGAGAATTAATAGAAAGCCTTTACTTCTCTAAATAAGTTCTTTTTAAAAAGCAAAGAAGAAAAGTTTCAAAGCTGGTTTGTGCTCTTATAGACTCTGGTTTTGCAGCAAACGCCTTAGAAATGTCCATGCTGCATCATTTAATCTTAATCCCCAACAGAATCGGAATCTTGTCTGACCATAAAAATCCCAACGCAGTCACTGCTGCAGGATGTAGCAGGACAAGCAAGGAAAGAAAAAGTGAAGTTGCCTCACTATTTGCTGAGTTCAAAGCCCAAGTCTCAACCTCTTGCAAAGGTAAGCAGATGGGAATGGGTTTTCCTGGGCCAGTCAGCACTGTGTGCAAGTCGGCTTCCCTGAAGTTATTAGACTGAGCTCCTGGGTCCTGCTATTTACTGAATATACTATCTCGCCACGAGGTCTTGTAGTCATATACATAAACTAAGGTAGTGTGTTTGTTCCTTTGCTTTGGTGATGCTAGGGATCAAGCCTGGGGCCTCATACATGCTAGGAGAGCAAGGCAGTATTTTCTGCATCTGGTTCATATAGGCTCATGGGATGAATTTTCTGACTCCGTTGTTAAATTATTGACAGCTAAAATCAGCTATGCTGGAAGTCCTCTCTTTTGGGAGAACCAGTTTACCACCTTATTACTGGTGATGAGTGGATGATTGGCTCCCCACCTCACAAGTACAGCCCCATTTGCTCCTTCATCCTTACTCTGCCTCAGACTCACTCATCCTTGGTCATTGTAGGTTTCTCTTCGTTCTTTAAAAGCACCAAGCCCCTCTTCCTCAGAGCCTCTAAGATTAAGTTTTCCCCCAGCTCTGAGAGGAAGGCTTCCTTAAGCTCACTGTCAAGTTTTGATAATGATCCTCTTTTTACTTCCATGCTACACCATGATCATTGCCTTCACAGAATTTATTATAATGTATATGACTGATACATGGTAGGAGTGCTTCTCACCAGGAACCCTTGGTAAAGACTCAGATCCTGACTCACTAGGTGTCATATGGGGCCTGAGGTTGTGCACTTCTAACAAACCCCCAGGTGATGTCGGAGCTGCTGATTAGGGGACTCACAAGGGACCAGGCAGTGTTTTTGAGGTGATTACCAAGCCAGCAGCATTAGCAACATCCGAGGGCTTGTGTAAAGCAAACTCTCAGCCCCCTCAGACACACAGCATGAGAAGCTATGGCAGTGGGGGCAGCAGTTGAACCTTAAGGAGTCTTCCAGGAGATTCTGAGGGGAGCTGATGTTTGACAGCATCAAGTAAATCTGGGTTTTAAACTTTCGCACTTACTACTCAACAAATTCTCTTTCAGTTTTCTGAACTCAAGCTTCCTAATCTTAAAACAAAACTCAAAATGCCTATTCTTATAAGATGTTAAAAGAATTATGAAACCATTCATCTTTATTTATTTATTTTTGCCTAGCTAAGCAGTTATTATCCTCTAGTTTGGGAACCCCAAAGAGAACCATTTTATTTTAATTTTTTTTCTTACTGCAAAGGTGCAAGACTGTGTTGGAGGAAAAGTGAACACATCCTCTGTTGCAGCTGCTGCCATTAATAATGCAAAGTCATCTCCCTTTGGGTTCCATCTCCTCCCGTCATCGGTGAACTTTGGGGTGCTTAAAGAAGGACACACCTATGCCACCACTGTAAAGCTCAAGAACATTGGAGTGGACTTCTGCAGGTGAGGCCAAGCCACCAAGAGCCTGTGCGGGCTCCAGGCCCTTACCTGTGACCTGTCTGCCTCCATCTGTGAACACTGATTAAGCTATAACTATGCCTTGAATCTTTACCTTATTCAATCACTCACTCATTCATTCATTTGTTTTCAACAAACCAGTATATACCAACCCCCAGCTACATGTGAAGTGCTTCTTTGTCCTCTGTTAATCATTATTCATGCTTGGTAGAAGCAACTTAAGTCCAAATATACTCTAACAAAAAAATGGAAGAGTCATACGAATGCTCCAAATACCCAAAATTGAAACTGTATTTCTTACATTAATCACCAACTGGAATACCATTTGACAATTTGTTTGTACTTGATATGAAAAGTGCCATTAAAAAATGTGTATAGTTAAGAAATATAAGAAATGATTTTATGAGGTACCTATAAATAATAAAAATGTTACTTTAGTGACACAAATTATCATATCCGTCATCTCATAGTTACCCATTTGGGCTTGCAAGAGCAGCAAACATCTATTGATTTAGCATGAATCCTATACACAACACAATTTTATTGTTTATAATCCTCGTGTTGTGCATTAGGTCTCTAGATTTGTTCATCCCACATATCATCTCCCCATTCTCCTTTACCTGCCTTTGAGATTTGATGAGTTTTATAGTATTAAGCTTTGATTTCATTCCCTTTATTCATTCTATACCTGCTATAGTTTTAGTTTTGTGGTTATTTTGAGGCTTTCATAAAATATCTTATAACCTATTATTTTAAGCTAATATCAACTTAACTTCTGTCATATATGAAAACTGTAAACTACACTCTTACCTTTCTCCCCAAAATGTGTTTTATATTAAATTTTATTTTATTTTATTTTATTATTATTATTATTATATTTTTTTTTTTGGTGGTACTGGGGGTGGAACCCAGAGACTTTCTACCTCCGGGCTATACTCCCAGACCTATTTTATATTTTATTTGGAAACAGGGTCTCACTAAGTTGCTGAGAGCCTCACTAAGTAGCTGAGGCTGGCTTCGAACCTGTGTGATCCTCCTGTCTCAGCCTCCCAAGCGCGGGGATTACAAGCGTGCGCCACCACGCCCGGCCGGCTAAATTTTATATTTTTAAGTTGTATATTTCTTTACAAATTTTATAGCTTTATTTTCTTACCATTTTATTTTTTACCTTCATATCAGAAACATGTATGATTTAGATACCACCATTATGGTATTGGAGTATTCTGGATTTAACTATGTATTTTCTTCTATCAATAAGTTTTATATTTTCGTATGTATTCGTGATAGTAATTTTTATCCTTTTGTGTTTATTTGAAATTTTTTCTTAAGCATTTCTTTTAAAGAAGGTCTAGTGGTAATTCCCTCAGCTTTTGCTTGTCCTTAAAATACTTTCTCAGTTATTTTTCAAGGACAGCTTTCCTGGGTATGGTATTATTGGCTGGCAGATTTTTTTTCTTTCAGCACTTTAAACATAATATTCCATTATTTCTTTGCCTGCAGGTTTTCTGCTGAGACATCTGCTAATAGCCTAATAGGGATTCCTTAATATGTGACTTGATGATTTTCTCTTCCTGCCTCTTAAAATTATTTTTGTCTTTGACTTGGAAAGTGCTTTTAATTATATTATTTCTATGTAATTGAGGCAAAAAAGGGGAAAAACACCCTCAGAATCATTGGGAGCATTTTAGCTATGAAGATCTGACTTAAAAATTATAACAAACAGTCTACATCAAGCAGCTGATACTATACCTGGAATTTGATGACAAAATATAAGTCATTTCTAGATAAAAACCAGTGAAACTTTAGAGCTTGAAAAGACTTTAAAGACTACTATGGAGGAAGGAATAGATTAACTTGTTTTAGGGTCTTGTAGGTTAAAGTAAGGCTGGACCTCAGATTTCCTGAGCATCTGCTTGTCTGTCTTTGCCAACATGGAAGTATTCCACTATATTAACAAAGATGTCCCAGTTTCACGTGGGATTCCAGTCCTTTCCACTGTATCAATATATAATATATCTATACCAAGATCAGCCCCAGTCACAAAATGTCTTCTGTTTTGAATTAAACTTGAGCATAATGTGTATGGGGAAGAAGTTCCCATAAAAAGGGAATAAGTATTTCAACTGCAGAGCTATTATGATGGCAAGCTCTTTAAGTATCTTAAAGTATTATATGACAAGCTCTTTTTTATTTTGGTCTTAGGATTAGAAATCGGATCAAGCAAAATGGCAGTGTCATTGAATTTGAAAGATCACTGTCACCTTTGAGTTGAGGCAAATCCCCAAGTTCAAGAATAATGTTTGTTTTCTTCCTAATCAACAACCTATTGAAAGACTTAAGCCACTAGTTCAGACATTGTTGTTGTTGTTGTTGTTGTTGTTGTTGTTGTTGTTGTTGTTGTTGTTAGGTCATTTCCAATAAAGTGGACATAGAGGCATAATTAAGCTCAAACTAATAAAACTCACTCATGCAGACCTACCCTATCCCTCCAATAGAGAATTCTAGTTTTAGAAATTTCACCCATAGCTTATTAAATTCAGACCTGACAGGACAGACAGCAAGTGGGTGTTACAAAGAGAGGGGTTGGGTCAGGGTAGAGGTAGGCTGTCCTTAGCATTTCGATTTACTCCCTCATGCGGAACCCACAAACCACAGGAAGGGAAAGAGACCAACAAGTGCTATGTGTGAGCACCAGGCTCTCCAAGTTCTGAGCCCTTTCTGTTTCTCCTCTCCCGGAGCATGCAAACCCCTTTCCAAGACAGAGTAAGACTGGCTCCCATGCTCCTCTGCTTTGCAAAAGTCTTTATTCACCAGCTTAATGATCTGGCTGCCAGCATCTGCGCTCACGTTGGCGACTGCACTGAACCGTGTGCACCAGCCAAATCCTCAGGACACTCTGCCCAGGCCCGAGCGGCCCCTCAGCAACCAACGACCAAGGGCAGGAGCCAGGATGGAGCCTGTTTTATGCTTAAGAAATCTGTTGGGAAAGCAATTGTAAAATGGGCCCCAAATTCTTCTCCCAGCTGAATATTAAGGTAGTTTCTTATGGTTCAGACCCCTAGTTCCAATAACCCAGCTAATTACTCAGATTTTTCATTATGAAATAAATTTATTTCCATCTTTCTTCCTGACAGGTTTAGAGTGAAGCAGCCCCCATCAAGTACTGGCCTGAAGGTCACTTATAAACCTGGACCTGTAAGTCCCATCTGGGGTGTGGGGCATGGGATGTGTGCGTGTGTGTGTGTGTGTGTGTGTGTGTGTGTGTGTGCGCGAGCCTGCACATGTAAATGTGTTTATGTTTTCAGAAAAGTGAGCTTTTAAATCACTCATCCCATTCAGTTTAAAACCATGTGTAAATCCAGTTTTTCCTGTTATCATAAGCAAAAGACTCCCAGTATGGGTAAAATATATGGTTTGAGTAACTCATTTCCTGAAAGAACAATGGGAAAAATCCTATAAACAAAGTTAAACTTCTAGCTATGGAAACATTTCTGAAGCTCACCTCACTTGCTCCAATAGTTATGTGCAGCTATGTATGGAGACTTTATAAATATAAAGTAAGTTCTTTTTGAAAACTAAAACATCCTTCCAAAAACCAAACAATTATTCTAGTCATTATATTTTATATAAATCTGTTTTTCTCTTTTGGCATGTGCTAGAGAATAGTATTTAATGCCATACTATGAAATAATAGTGCATTTATTCATCAGCTGCTTCATTTTTCCAATGGTCTCTAAAACACACACATTTAAAAATAACATGATAACATATTCTAAGCCAGGCATGGTGGTGCATGCCTATAATCCCAGTACTCAGGAGGCTAAGATAGGAAGATCACACAGGTTGGAGGCCAGCCTCGGCAATTTGGCAAGACCTTCAGCAACTTCGTGAGACTCTTTCAAAATAAAAAATAAAATAGGGCTGTGGATGTGGTTTAGAGTTAGAACACCTCTTTGCCCTTTGTTTAAATCACCAGTACCACAAAAACAAAGTGAAACAAAAACCCTGTTCTGAATTTGATACATTAGCACTAAGTGGGGTGTTTAGGGGTGTGTGTGTGTGTGTGCATATGTGTGTGTGTGTATGTGTGTGTGTGTATTTATATACAAATATATGTGTGTGTATTTTTTTCTTTTTTATTATTTTTTATTGGTGCACTGTATTCATACATCATAATGAGATTAAAAAAAACTTGTGTAGATATACGTGCACACATCACCCAATTAGCCCCTACCCCAAACCATTCCCTCCCCCTCCCTCCTTCCCATGCTTGGCTTAGTGGTTGACATCTAATATTATAGCAATTTATCCAAAATTATCAATGATGATCTCACATAACAGATTCATTTGTTTAATATCAAACTTTTGATCACTTAGAGATGACATGTCAATATTTCTTTTTGCTTTCTTTCTTACCAGAGGATTTTTTTTCCTTTTTTTTTTTTTACGGTGAAACTATCATACTTTTTTTTCCTGAAAAAATCTATCTTTTTTTTTTTTTGTGGTACTGGGGTTCCTGGAAGCCCTTCTATCTCCGGGCTACACTCCCAGACCTATTTTTACATTTTTATTTGGAAACAGGGTCTCCTAAGCCAGCGTGCGCGGCTGGCTTCGAACCTGCGCGATCCTCCTGTCTCTGCCTCCCAAGCGCGGGAATTACAAGCGTGCGCCACCACGCCCGGCTAAAATCTATCTTAACATGAAATATGAACTCTAAATACCCAAAACAATCTCAAAAAAGAACAAAGCTAGAAGATGTACATTTTCTGGTTTCAAACCTTAGAAAGCTATATTAATTGAAACAGTGTAGTACTGCTATAAAGGCAAATATATAAACCAGTGGAGTAAAATAAAAAGCCTAGAAATAAATTCTCCCATATATGGTCAAGTTATTTTTGACAAAGTTTCCAAGAACATTTGGTGAGGGAAATAATGATCCTTTCACTAAATATTGTTGAAAAATAATAATTACATAAAAAAGAAGAAAGTTGGACCTTTACCTAACACCATATACAAATATTAACTCAAAATAGATAAAAGACCTAAGTGTAAATCTTAAGACTATAAACTTTTAGAAGAAAACCTGGGTCATAACACTTCACAAAATTGAAATTGGCAGTGATTTCTTGGATATGATTTCAAAGGTACAAGCAACAACAAAATAAACAAACTTCCTAAAAATAAAAAAAAATATTGTACATCCAGAGACAATGTAAACGGAGTTAAAAGTTACTGATAGAATGGGCTAAAATATTTCCAAACGCTATATTTGAAGGTATATTAATATTCCAAATAGAAATCCTAAAAATTAGCAACAATAAAAGCAAACAATACAATTTAGAAATAGGTAAAAGACTAAAATAAATAATGAATCTGCAAAGATTTTAACCAATAAACACATGAATATATTCTTCTTTGCTTAGTTGTCTGCTGGATGGAAAATCTTGTTTCTCTGGTTCTGGTGTGTATTACCTATTTCTTCTTTGTAGTTCATCTCTGAGTATTTTCTCTAGCACTGGTTTTGAAGACATAAATTCCTTCAGTTTCTGTTTGTCATGGAAGCTTCATATTTCCCCCATCTAATTTGACAGAAAGTTTTGCTGGGTAGGAAATTATTGGCTGGAAGTTGTTTTCTTTCAGAGTTTGGAATATGTTACTCCAAGCCCTTCTGGCTCTCATGACTCGGTTTGGGAAGTCTGGAGTGATTCTAATTGGTTTGCCTCTGAATGTCACTTGGCCTTTTGGGTTTTTGTTTGCCTTTAAGATTCTCTGCTTGGCTTCCACATTGGCCATTTTGACAATTATGTGGCGTGGGGATCCTCTTCTCCGATCCTGTCTAAAGGGAGTTCTATAAGTTTCCTGGACCTGTGTATAAATCTCTTGCTCTATTTTTGGAAAATTTTCTGCTATTATTTCTTTGAAGATATTGTTGATACCTTTGGTTTCACCTTCTTTTCCCTCCTCTATTCCGATTATTCTTAGGTTAGTTCTCTTAAAATGGGCCCATATTTCTTCAATCAGACAGATTCCTGCTCTCTGATTTGTTTTTCTAAGTTATAAATTATGCATTCATTTTTGGAGTGATCATCTTCTAGAAGCGAGATTCTATTCTCCATGTGGTCTAATTGTTTATACTTTGAATTGAGGCCTTTACCTCAATGATTGCATCCTTTATGTCTTTTAGACTCTCTCTAAATTCTTTTCGAAAGTCCTGTATTATTTCAACAGTTATAGTCCTGATTTCATCTTCTGGAGATCTCTGAATTTCTGTGTTATCAGGTTCTGATAATATGGGGTTATGGGCATTCATTGCTCTTGTTGTTCCTCTTTCCCATGATTTCAGAAGTTTGTGCCTTCCCTGGATCACTACGATTTCACTTAGGGTGCTCTGTATCTCGAGTCTGTGGTAATCTCTGCCACCGCTACTCCTTCACTGGGTTGGACTACAAAATCTTAGACCCAGGGAGATTATCAAAGTCCCTGGGCATGCAGTACAGGGATTTCTCCTTTAGGGGCTACAATTTCACTCATGGTTATTGTGCGTGTTGATCAGGAGCTGTCAAGGGCGCGGTGAACTCGCTGTCACTGCTGGCAGTATGGCACCGCTGCCACGCCCTTGGCCATGAGGCTGGAGCTGCTGGCAATATGGTGCCACTGCCATGCCCTCGGCTGTGAGGCTGGCATAATTCTTTTCTGGTTTTGAGCTCTATTCTGAGTCTCTGGAATGCGTGATGAGCTTGACCACTGGGAGTTTTTGACGTTCTTTGTGCTGGAAGAACTTCTGAATTACACCCGAATGATCCACAGCTGCTCACTTCAGGTCCTTGCTTACCTTTCCTCTCTGGATCCTGGTGCTATGAGGGAAGATGGTGCCGGCGCGGCCCTGCTGCTGCATTGCGGGCTTGATTTCTGGTCTCTGGTTGTTCTTCTAGTCTTTTTTTTCTCTGTCCCTTGTGTTTACATTTTTTATTTCTCTGCTGATGGCGTTTTCTGGCTATGAAAAGTGCTGATTTTGTGGCAATAGAGATCGAGTTTTAGCAGGGCTTGTAAATGCTGCTTTTCTCAGTTGCCATCTTCCTGGAAGTCTTCTATATGTGTATTTTTATATATAAGAATATATAATATAATATATAAACATTTAATATATATTATGTGTAATATATATTCTTATATATATTCTTACTTTATAGTTTCAGAAATATAAGATGATGTAAATAAAAGTTCATCTCATAATAAAATCACGATTGGCTGCCTTAGCACCCCTTTTCTCTTACTCAGCACACTAAGTTCCTCCATATGATCCTGATAGTGTCAGTGTACAGAGGATGCTAAAAACAAAAAAGACACAGAGAGCTTACACAGCAGGCACACAGCAGGTACTCCAGATGCATGTGATTGAGAAACAGAGTGAAGTAGGAAGCCTGGGGGCCCAGGAGCCATTCATCACTGATGGGAATGTGCATGGGCTCCCGGGAGAAGTTACAGAGTGTCTGGTCCAGTAACATGTACCCGGTGCTTCCTGGGCCTCAGGCTCTTAAAGCTGCACAGTTGTTACACTCTCACACAGAAGACCATCACCAGGGTATAGTGCACAGGCCCTTGGCTTCTTATTGAGACTCTGCCACCAAACAGCCTGATGCTGGTAGTTAATTCTCTGAGCCTTTATTTTCCACCTGTCAATGAGAAAAGTTTAGACCAGATCATCTTAGGGTACTACTGACTCTAATATCTCATGATCTAGTGGAAAGAGTAGTACACAGGCTGGAACTATAAACAGAAACACATATTGGAATTAAGCCCACAAATTCACAAGTACCTTTCTGATATAATTCATCACTGTCTTATGTCAATACTTCAGAATCCTCACAATATAAAGCAAAATACAAAAATAAAAGCAAGATCTTCTTCCACTGTTCTGGGATGTTAGTAAATCTCATTTTAATCTAAAGTGGAAATTATGCCAAAAGCTGAAATGACCATTGGATCAGCCTTTGTAAGTACTAAAAACCCAGTGTGTATTCTTTGAAGCTCACTCTATACTGTTAGGGTGTTTTATTTTATTTTTTATTCTTCCTTTCTTTTTGACAGTAGGTTTTGGCTCTAGCAAATATATATATATATATATATATATATATATATATATATATATATAATCTATAGGCTTCTCCATATGTAAATCCAACCACTGTTCAGCTTGGTTAGTTGCCAACATTAAATGAATCTGCTCAGGGTCTGGGTAAACCTGCATGATGCCGCATTCCAGCTCGCCTCAGGCTGGATTTCGTCATTACCCAGCCCTGTTTGGCTTGTTGGGCTTGGAGGACGAAGGCTCTGGTTCTCAGAAACAGAGCTGTTGGATCTTCTCCAGAATGCATACATACACATGGTTGAAAAACTTGAACCATTTTTAAGTTCAATTATTTATAAAACTATTGGAAAAAAAATCCATTTGTATCTAATTGCTTTCCATGTGGTAGTTTCTGATTTATTTTTCCGCCCAGATAACTGTTCCCAAGCCTGCTTTGCAACCCACCTCCTGGAGAGGCAGCTCAGAAACATAAACAGCTCTTGCTTTCCTGACTTGTGTTCTTTCCAAGAAACAAGGCAAGAAGCCCATGCCTTGCTGTGCTTCTTCTTCATTAGAGATCGGGTTTCCTCTTTGTTGGTACAAGCCTTTTCCCTATGGCTTTCAGACCTAAGAATTTTGGCATTTAAACCAATTTTGTCTCCCTCTACTGGCGTCGCTACACACTGTACATTAAGAATATCACAGACCAGCCAGGCATTGGGTTGCATGCCTGTAATCCCAGTATTTGGGAGGCTGAGACAGAAGGATCACAGGTTCGAAGCCAGTCTCAGCAACTTAGCAAGACCCTGTTTGAAAATAAAATAGGACCAGGGGTATAGTTGAGAGGTAGAATAACTCTGGGTTTAATTCTCAATACCAAAACAACTACAACTACAGACCAAGGGGCAGGGCAGGGAAATTAGGGGATTCATCTAGACTCTTAGATTCTTTTTAAGATTAAATTTATATTTTAAGCCGGGCGTGGTGATGCACGCTTGTAATCCCAGCATTCAGGAGACTGAGACCAGAGGATCGCAGTTCACGAACAGCCTCAGCTACTCAGTGAGGTCCTCTGCAACTTAGTGAGATCTCGGAAGTTGAATGCCCCTGGGTTCCATCCCCAGACCCGCAAAAAATATATATATATTTTAGATGAGATTAATCTTTATCTGCATGAATAGAAATTCACAACTGACATTCAGGACAGCATAGCTGTGGGTATTGCATTTTTCCAATGCCATTTCTAATACCCTGGCATTTCGTTTCCCTGTGGTTTTCCAAGATGGCCCCTGATTTGCTTCTTCAAGGTTTGTTTTGGGTCCCATTTACTCAATGAAATTCAATATAACTAATAGATGAAATAATTCTGCCAAATACTTACGGACACTAGAAAACTGAAGGTTATTGAGCATTAAATAACCTGCTCAAATTGGTATGAAAATCGGGATTTGGACTTGCATCTGCCTGATGCTAAGGCTAGGTTGTGTCTTACAGGTGGCAGCTGGTTTGCAGGCAGAGCTGAAGGTGGAGTTGTTTGCCATGGTTGTTGGAGAGGACAGCGCCAAGGGATCGGCACATATCTCTCACAGTATTGAAATTATGACTGAGCATGATGTCCTGTTCTTACCCGTGGAGGCAAATATCCTTTAAAGTTCAGTTTGAGCAAACACAAGGAATGCAGGAACTACATGAGGAAGGGGAACATGGAGGCAAATGCATCTCTATATCTTCATTAGTTCTCCATATAAAACCATAGGAGGTACATTTCTTAGGATAAAGACTGTGTCTTCATTATTTAAAGCATCCAACTAAATCTGAAAGATAACTGGTATATGATACATTAGGAGTGACTAGGGGTTGAATAAATGTCAATATTTATTCACTATCAAAATAACGTTAATCAAATAATAAAAAAGCAAATTTCTCATCTAAAATAATGTAATTTCATGGGGGATTAGGAAATATCTTACTATAAAGGTTTGAGAAGCCTGGCATGGTGGAGCAGGTTTGTAATCCCAATACTTGGAAAGTTGAGATAAGAGGATTGCTGGTTTGAGGCCAGCTTCAGAACTTCAGCGAGATACCCAGCAGCCTCATGAGAACCTATTTCAAAATAAAAAATAAAATAGGGCTGCAGGTATGGCTCAGGATAGAATGTTCCTTGGTTCAATTTCCAGTATCTAAGGGGGGAAGAAAGAAAAAAAGAGATTGGATATTCTATTCGCTAAATTACACATTTATTCCTTCATATTGGTGTCTCTAGCCACATATATACTATACAGATAGCTAATATCCATTATTTGCAAAATACCATGTGAAATATTTTATTATCTGTACAAATAAAAACTTGGGCCCTATCCTAAAAGACATATGTAATGTAGTAGTGGGATAAAGTCTTTGCACTTGACTGCTATACTATTTTACAAAACCATCACAATAGGAAAGTTCCAGATGTGTGGGAGGGTTAGCAGGGGATTCAATTTGCTGAGAATGTAAGGGACATTAGAAATGTAGTGGGAAAGTGGGTTGGAGTCAAATTATGGAAGATCTTAAATCCTTGGCTTAGACTTCATTATTAAGCACCAGTGAGTCTAACCGAAGATTCTTGATCCAGTGGGTGGATATGCTGGGCATATCCCTATAAAATAAGCCCCCTGTTACTGTGCAGGACGCGTTGAAGGAGAAGAACTGATATGTATAAGAACCATTTAGAAGTCTACTTCATTAGGCCAGTTCTAAGGACAAGAACTACAGGGTAGCAGCAATAGGTGTGAATGAGGGACATGGATGAAAGATGTGGGGGTGAGGAAAACACTGGAAAATCCGAAGTGGAACCCATTTACAGGAGGACATGAATCTCCCAGAGTATTTCCCTGTGCCTTTCCTTAAGGATTTACTTAGTGGCTAGCCTAGTCCTGAAAGAATTTCAAGGAAAAAATGGACACAGATGAAAAAATTTGCCAAAGCAAATTATTTTTATTTTTATTTTTATTTTTTACTGAACTAAGAATAGAATCCAGGGAAATTCTACTTCCCAGCTACACCTCAGCCCTATTTTTTTTTTTTTACTCTTTATTTTGAAGCAGGGTCTTGCTAAATCATGGAGGGCTTCATAAAGTATCTGAGGCTGGTGGCAAACCTGTAATCCTCCTGTCTCAGCCTCCCAAGTACTGGAATTACAAGCATGCACTACCACACTTGGCTCACGAATTCAGATTTAAATAAAAATGTTAAGATTTGGTTGGGAGAAAATGACTGGGTCTTAAAAATTCAGAAACAACAGGCATGGGTAATCTTCCAAGAAAATTTATCATCAAAGGAAAGAATGAAAGAATATGGTATCCATAACCAAAGATAGGAGGGATTTTTAATTAGACAAATGCACAGCTTTTTTGTTGTCTTTTTGTTTTGAGCAATGATGACAGGGTTCTTTCACTGTGATGGAAGAAAGCTTGCCAAAGAACCTGCTTTTCTCCTGGGAGTTAAATCAAGCTCTTTTACCTGCCCAGACAGGTGCGGATCCAGAACTGCTGCTGCTGATCATAGTAGTGACATCATTTTGCATCCTGCAAATGCATGTTCTGTTTTCTTGCTATTTAATAGGCTCTCAGGCAGAGGTAGATGGGAAAATGGGAGTTTCACTAGATTTTTTTTTTTTAATCTATTTCTAGGCCGGGCGTGGTGGCGCATGCTTGTAACCCCTGCGCTTGGGAGGCGGAGACAGGAGGATCGTGCAGGTTTGTAGCCAGCCGTGCTGATTTAAGAGACCCTGTTTCAGAAATATAAAATAGGTCTGGGAGTGTAGCCCGGAGGTAGAAGGGCTTCCAGGAACCCCAGTACCAAAAAAAAAAAAAAATCTATTTCTGATATCAATGATCATTTATAGCCCATTTACCATTGGCTATATAATATAATATATTATCTATCCTTCTCCCCATCAAATAAAGCATGAAATCTGGATGTTGTTGTGGTTTGGAACCTGGTTATGGTCATGGCTCTTTGTAGAAAGCTCAGTCACAGTCAGGAGGAGAGAAACATACACTGCTGAGAAGAGAAGAGATTCCAAAACACTGACATCCACTCTTTAACCCCTAAGCCTGTGTATGTAGGATTTACATTAGACAGAAGGGTACCTAAAATTGAGCTAATGTTGCCAGAGATAAGATTCTGATTCTCAAATGCTGCTTGTTTTTTTTTTTTTTTTTTTTGTGTGTGTGTGTGTGTGTGTGTGGTACTGGGGGTGAAACCAAGGGGCTTTTCTGCCTCCGGGCTATACTCTCAAACCTATTTTATACTTTGTTCGGAAACAGGGTCTCACTAAGTTGCTGAGAGCCTCACTAGGTAGCTGAGGCTGGCTTCGAACCTGCGCAATCCTCCTGTCTCAGCCTCCCAAGTGCTGGGATTATAAGCCTGAGCCACCACACCTGGCTGCTGCTTGGGTTTGTATACAAAAATCATTTAGACTTGAAAATCAGAGTCCTTAATAATTATCTTACCAGTTTTAGCAGGCAGGCAGTATGATAATAGACCAGAAGATTTTCCCCAAGGAAAAGAAAATCCCATGGTCCAGAGGATTTCTACAATTTCTTCCTCTACTCTTGGAGTCTTCATGTCCCGTAAAGTTTCTTCACATTAGGTAGGTGCAGTAAGTAAGTAGTAAGTGGGAATTTGATTGTCAGCCATTCACATATGAGGCCTCAGACCTTGGATTCCCCCCCCCCCTTCTTATGACCCCAAATCAATAAATCACTTAGCCTGATTAAATAATGTTTCAATAACTGTAATAGTTAACCCATTTATATGTTATCTACTTCACCGTACATATAAAATAGATTTTTTTCCTTTTCCTTCTTTATAAATTAAAAAAAACAGAGGCCAGATGATTTTAAGTGGAAACTAAAATCTAACCTACTTAACATGATTTCAAATTCATTCTTTTGAGCCTGATCTTCACTGCAAAAGTAAAATGTCTTAGCTAGCAATGGTGGCACATGCTTGTAATCCCAGCATTTGGGAGGCTGAGGCAGGAGGATTGCGCAGGTTTGAAGCCAGCCTCAGCTACTTAGTGAGGCCCTTTGCAACTCAGTGAGACCCTGTTTCAAAATGAAGAATAAAAAAATAGGGCAAGGGGTGTCGCTCAGAGGTAGAATGTCCCTGGGTTCCATCCCCAGTACCAAAAAATACAATAAAATAAAATAAAATAAAATGTCCTAATCCCCAAAGCATTAGCACAAACACAAACAGATAATTTTTCCTTTTGGACTTGAGAGTTTACATTTAAGCCAGTAGTTTTTAAACTTTTTGTGCTCAGGAGTTCTTTTATATTTTCCAAAAACTACTGGAGATCCCAAAGGGCTTTTATGTGGGTGAATATCTTACCAATATTTGCCAAATTGGAAAACTGGAAACATTTAAAACCTATTAGAAAAAAAACCCAGTATATTAAATACCATTTTTTTTTACAAAAATAACTGTTCTGCTAAAACAAAACTTTACTAAGAGTAGAACTGCTTTACAATCTTGCACATCTTATTAGCATCTGGTATAAGAGAACATAGCTAGATTCTCTCATCTGCGCCGTTTAGTTGCAACAGCCATTTCACATACTGTACAGCTCTTGGAAAATACTCCATGCCTGTGAGAAAACAAGAAAAAGGCCTAACATCTTGTAGTAGTTTTCTGGGGCTACAATTACAAAATTATTTATTCTCAATCCTGAGGGGTCAAATGTCTAAAAGCACGGTGTCAGCAGGGCTGGTTCTCTGGAGGCTCTGAGGGATTGCTCCTGTGCCTCTCTGCCTTCTGGTTGCCTGCCAGCAGTCCTACCATCACTCCTATGTCTTCACATGGCATTCTCACAGAGTATTTCCCTGTGTCTCTCCTTAAGGATTTACTTAGTGGCTAGCCTAGTCCCGAGTAACCTCACCTTTATATGATTACACCTGTTTAGATTTATTACAGATAATGGCACATTCACAGGTTACATTATACATGAATTTAGGAGGGACAAACTCAGTAGTCTGCTCTCTGATTCTTCAAAATTCACATTTCAAATACACTCTCAAGTCAGGCATGGTGGCACACACTTGTAATCCCAGCATTTGGGAGGCTGAGACCAGAGGATCACGGTTCGCGGACAGACTCAGCTACTTAGTGAGGCCCTCCGCAACTTAGTGAGACCCTGTTTCAAAATAAAGAATAAAAAAATAAGGCAGGGGGCGTAGCTCAAAGGTTGAATGCCCCTGGGGTCCATCCCCAGACCCATAAAAAAAAAAAAAGAAAAAGAAAAAAAAATACACTCTCATATCCCAAAGTCCCCCAAAGGTCTTAACCGTTCTAGTATTAACTCTAAATGCAAAATATCTAAATATCATGAACTCAAAAAGCTTCAGACTTCTTAATCTAAGTGTGGGTGAGACTCTAGGTATGACCCATCTTGGCCTCCTCTCAACCTATGAACCACTGAAACTAGAAAACAAGCTGTCAGCGTCCATAACACAATGGTGGGACAAATGTAAGGCAGATCTTCTTATTCCAAGAGAGAAATTAGAAGGAATAAAAGTGCCAACCAATCTATACATCAGTTTGCAACTAAGCAGAGTAAATTCCATGAGGTTTCAAGGACAGAGAAAGAAGACCTGTGGTTCTGTGCCCTCTTTGCCAATCGAGGTTCCAATGCCATCCTCCAGGCCCTAAAGCTATTGGCTCCACCCTCTTGGTCCTGGACACATTCCCACCGGCTAGGTAGACTCCTTCCTTCTTATAAAATGCAGAAGTCTGACAGCCTGCTTTCACTTTGTCCTGTCTCTTTCAGGGGAAGTTGGCAGTGTTTCTACTGACATAGCACTCCTCCAAACCAATCAGTCTCCTGTGGATGTCCAAGGGATCCATGCCATTAGACACTAGGGTTCTCCACAGATCCCCAGATGACCTCCATTCCTAGTTCCTATTCATGGATACTGATGAGATGACAGCAGATTTTTTAGCTCCGTGCTTGATTTCTCTGGCTCATGCCTTAGCTCCTTTCACCATATGGATGTGGACAGGCTGTTTCTAAATACTCATATTCTGGTTCTTTTTACTGAGCATTTCCTTCCTCTCTTGCATTTTATTACAAGAGGCAAGAAACCAGGCCACACCTCTGCCTTGCTTGGAAACTTTGGCTAAATATTCAATGTCGTTGTTTTTAAGTTCTACTTTCCAACCAAGAGCATAACTGAAGTCAGCCAAGTTCTGTGCTGCTTTATAGCAAGAATCACTTTTCCTGTAGCATCCAGTAACACAGTCCTTTCTGAGGCTTTAGCTGAAGCTTCTTGAATGTTATTATTTTACCAATACTCCATTCATGAGAATACAGTTCTTATGCCAGTTTGCTGTACTCTTCTGCCACTTCCTTTGGAGACCTCACCGGAACTGCCCTGAGGTCTATATTTTACCAACAGCCTCTTTGAGGCAATCTAGACTTTGTCCATCATGTGACTCAAAATTGTTCCAACCTGACCCACTAACAAATTACAAAGATATTTCTATGTTTTTAGGTCTTTTTACAGCAGCACTTTACTGATTGCAAAAGTTGTATTAATTTCCCGGGGTTGCCCTAACAATTTACCACAAACTGGGTGACTTAAAACAGACATTCTTTTGCAGTTCAGGAAGGCCAGAGGTTTGAAACCAAGATTATGGCAGGGTTGGCTCTGAGGATGACTTTGTTCCATGACTTTTAGAAGTCATCTGAGACCAAGATGCAGTGATCTGCATGCCTAGTTGGACAATTCTGAAAACTATGGAATAGTTTTCAAATAAAAATTCATTGTTCTTATTGGCACCAATCTAAAGTGACTTCATGGAATCCACCTAACAAAAGAAATGTCTTAATATTGCTTTTATGTCCCTTTGTGCATTTTATTGCAGCTAAGATTAAGATATAATAACAATGACATATTCTGTATTTCCTTTAAGTACTTCACAGCAACTCTGAGAGCTGGTACTATTATATCTGCTTTATAGATGAGAAATCTGAACCATAACTAGGTTAGGAGTTTGTTCTATAGACACTGTGTTAGTTACCTGCTGCTATGTAAGATTACTCCAAAATTGTAAAACCTTATTGATTAAAACAGGAAACATTTGTCTCACAACATCTATGGGTGAGAAACCCAAGAGGGGGTGAATCTGACCCCAAGCTTCCTTATGCAACTCCTTGCATGCTGTTAGGACTGAGAGCCTCAGTTCCTCACTGGCTATGTCTGGAGACTGTGCTCAATTCCTGGGCCTCTCTTAAGGGCCTTGTGGCTCATAACACAAGCAAGCAAACAGAGCCTGAGTGGGGAGAGTGGAATTCAGTGTCTTATCACCAGATCTTGGACGAGACTTCCATTATGCTTGCTGTACTGTTCATTAGAAACAGTTCACTGGGCCGAACTCACACTCAACGTAAGGGACTAAATGAGAGGAACTATGGCCAGGCCCTATGTCAGTGACATTAGGTTGTATGTGCTATATTCTTTCCTTTTTTTGTGTGTGGTACTGGGGGTGGAACCCAGGGGCTTTTCTACCTCCGGGCTATACTCCCAGATCCATCTTTTATATTTTATTTGGAAACAGGATCTCACTAAGTTGCTGAGAGCCTCACTAAGTAGCTGAGGCTGGCTTCGAACCTGCGCGATCCTCCTGTCTCAGCCTCCCAAGAGTGGGGATTACAAGCATGCACCACCATGCCCGGCTCTATATTTTTTTTTTAATTTATTTTAATTGGTGCACTGTAATCATACATCACATTGGAATACAAGACTTGAGAGGATATATAAGTACACATCATCCAATTAGCCCTCATCCATTCCCCATCCCATTCCCTCCCCCTCCCTCTATCCCATGCTTCTTTGGTGATTAACTTTGATACATTTGTTTACATACCTCCTGAGTTTTAAAGAGGTTCCATCCTCCCCTATCCCATACCCTCTAATTGGTCACCTTAATTACTTCGCTATAGGGCCCTTTCTATAACTCGACCTCTTCCTGTTACCCCTTTCCTCCTAGTTATTGCTGATTAGGGGAAGCATCAGGTTTTTATTTTCTGTGCTATTTCTATGTGCATGCCACATTGCAAGTACCGATACCACTCTTGACGGCCCCACTAGTGGCCTGGCTACCGGGTGGACTGATCCAGACCTCACTGGCTCCAGCAGTGGCCTTGCCTCATGGGAGACCCCGATTCTAGCCTCGCTGGCCCCTGCACTGGCCTAACCCCTTGGCTGGCTCCGATCCCGGCCTCAAGGGCCCCAGCACTGGCCTTGCCTCAAGGCAGGCTCCATCCCAGCCTCGCTGACCCTGGCACCAGCCTAACCCCTCGGCAGTCTCCTATCCTGGCCTCGGAGGCCCCAGCACCGGCCTTGCCTCATGGCAGGCTCCGATCCCGGCCTCGCTGGCCCCGACCTACATTCTCAGCAGGCTCCAATCCTGGCCTTGGAGGCCTAATAGCAGCCATGCCTCACGGTAGACTCCAATCCAGGCCTCAAGGGCCCCAGCACCAGCCTTGCCTCACGGCAGACTCCGATACCGGCCTCGATGGCCCTGGCACCGGCCTAACCCCTCAGCAGGCTCCAATCCCGGCCTCAGTGGCCCCAGCACTGGCCTTGCCTCAAGGCAGGCTACGATGCCGGCCACTGGCCAGGGTACCGGCCTACCCCTCTGCAGGCTCCAATCCTGGCCTTGGAAGCCCCAGCACAGGCCTTGCCTCACGGCAGGCTCCGATCCTGACCTTGCTGACCCCAGCACCAGCCTAACCCTTCAGCAGGGTCCAATCCCAGCCTCGGAGGCCCCAGCACCAGCCTTGCCTCATGGCAGGCTCTGATCCCAGCCTCGCTGGCCCCAGCACCGGCCTACCCTCTCGGTAGGCTCTGATCCTGGCCTCAGAGGCCTTAGTAGCGGCTGTGCCTCACAGCAGGCCCTGATCGCGCCTCACTGGCCCTGCTACCGGCCTTACCCCTCGGCAGGCTCCAATCCCGGCCTCGGAGGCCCCCAGCACCGGCCTTGCCTAATGGCAGGCTCCGATCCAGGCCTCGAGGGCCCCAGCACCAGCCTTGCATCATGGCAGACTCCGATCCTGGCCTCACTGGCCCCGGCACTGGCCTTGCATCATGGCAGACTCCGATCCTGGCCTCACTGGCCCCGGCACCGGCCTAACCCCTCGGCAGGCTCTGATCCTGGCCTCGGAGGCCTCAGTAGCAGCCTTGTCTCACGGCAGGCTCCAATGCTGGCCGCTGGCCCCAGCACCGGCCTAACCCCTCGGGCAGGCTCCGATCCCGGCCTCGGGGACCTCAGTAGCGGTCTTGCCTCACGGCAGGCTCCGACCCTGGCCTCACTGGCCCTGGCACACAGCTTAAACCCTCGGCAGGCTCTGATCCCGGCCTAAGAGGCCCAGCACCGGCCTTGCCTCACAGCAGGCTCCAATCCCAGCTTCACTGTCCCCATTGCCGGCCTCACCCCTTGGCAGGCTCCAATCCGAGCACCCTCTTTGCCCAGCAGGTTGTCCCACGTTCCCGAGGGTGCGTGGTGGTAGCATTCTGCCTCTGGGGTTATTACTTCAAAAGTCCCAGGTGTAATGCATCAGATCTCTGTCTCCCCTGAGGACTGGCCACTGCCATTGCCAGTGCCTCCACCATTTCAAATCTTTCCCAAGCTCTTTTTCCACTCTGAATGTTATCCAGCGTTCCTAAGCATGTGTGATGGTAGCATTCAACATTTGGTGTAATTTCTCCAAAAAATAAGGTTGGTAGGATCAGATTTCTGCCTCTCCTGAATACAAGTCTCCACCGCCATCATGGTGACTGCTTCCAACACCGCCTTCCTCCTAAGTCTCCGCTAAACTCTATCCTTACAGGTAATGTCCAGGATTCCAGAGAATGTAGAGAAGCAGCAGTCCTCCTTCGTGGGGAATTTTTCCAAAAGTTCCAGTTCATTTGGATAAGTTTTGTCTGCATCTCCAGTATCCTGGCATCTGCCTTGACCTTCTTGACCCCTCTCCGATTTTTTTTTGCTTTTTTTAAATAAGAGAAGACCGTATGTGTGGTTTGAGGAAGTTGTGGGATCAGGCATTCAGTAGCACTGCGGTCTGGGCCCCGGTTCTTCTGGGGGTCTTGCGTGCCCCGTGCAACCCCCACCCAGGACCCAGGGTCCTGTGGCCTGGGCCCCGGTTCTTCCGGGGGTCCAGTGTGCCCCGCCTGACCCCCGCCAGGGGCCCAGGGCCTTGCGACCTGGGCCTGGTTTCTCCAGGGATCCGGCGTGCCCCGCACGACTCTGCCCGGGGCCCAGAGTCCTGCGACCCGGGCCCCAGCTCTTCTAGGGGTCCAGCGGGGCCCAGGGTCCTGCGACCAGAGACCCGGTTTATCAGGGGGTCCGGCATGCCCCACCTGATCCCCACCCGGGGCCCAGGTCGCAGGACTCCGGGGTCAGTGCAGCAATCTGTTGGGGTGCACACACCGCTGCGGCAGCCACCATCGCACCCGGCCCATCCCCTTCCTGGTGACCGTGGCCGTCGCTGCCGCTGAGCCCGTATGTGCTATATTCTAAAACCACACCAGGGCTGCTCAGATCCCCCCAAATCCCAAAAATACAGGACTATTTTTTGGTTAGAAATCCCGTAAAAAATGTAGTTCCATCTCAAATTGTGAAGAAAGGGGGATGGGCTGTGGGTGGTGTATGGAGCCCAGGTGGTGTCTCCACCAGCCTGTTCACAGCCTCTCAATTATACCTGATGGTGAGTATACCCCCGTAGATAGTCCTGAGCCCAGGGGCAGGCACTACTGCTCTCTTGGGCAAGGTCCTAGGTTCTCAGCTAGAGATTTGCTAGATTTCTTTGGCATGAGATATGACCTATGAAACCTGACAGTGAGAAATAATTTAATGCCAAATACACAAAGCATCTCACTTGTAGTAATGGAGCCTCAAAATTGTTAAGCATATCTTTTCTAACCAATTGGAAATACAATTATTTTCTTTTATACTCCTAGTAAACCATCCATGAGGCTTTTCTTTATGGCATTATGGGCTTATTTTAGGTAATTTACTGTATCATTTACAAGAGATATTATTTATTAAATAATCTTGGCATTATATAATCAATGGCTGGCTATAGCAATAAATTCTGGTTCAATGACTAGAAATCTATTTGACTTAAAATTTACTTTTTTTTTTTTTTTTGGTGGTACTGGGGGTGGAACCCAGAGGCTTTCTACAAATACTCCCAGACCTTTTTGATATTTTATTTGGAAACAGGGTCTCACTAAGTTGCTGAAAGCCTCACTAAGAAGCTGAGGCTGGCTTCAAACCTGTGCGATCCTCCTGTCTCAGCCTCCCAAGCATGGGGATTATAAGTGTGTGCCACCATGCCTGGCTTAAAATTTACTTTTTAATGTATCTGCTGACCTCAAACCTTTAGGGTTAAGGAGTTTCAAATACTTTGCTCAAAAAAACTCAGCTACTCACATGACACATCATTTTATTACAGATGTCCTTTCCCTTTGATTAGGATAATACATACCAGACAGAGACTCCCTTAATTTAACTACTTCTAAGCAAATGTAGGTGGTGGCAAAGCTACAAAAAGACGGCACTTTTTAAAACATTAGACCAATTACTAATGACATCTTCATGTAGGAAACCCTTTTAGCACTTGTTTTGGTTTGGAAACTATACCGACTGCATCACTTTTTTACTCTACTGCTTTTTCACAGCTAGGTCTTCAGGAACCCGATATCAAAATTCACTACTGTTATACTGTCCAACGAATGACACCATTATAATTCCTTACTTCACTTCTTAACACTGCAGTGTTACGCTTAACTCACAAGATCGTGATGCAAATCTTCAAGCTACAAAACTTGTAACTCTGAAACTAGGGAAAAAATGGCAGCAACTACGACATAGTAACTTAGATGAAATGGACAAACTCATAGAAATATAAAAACAAAACCATCTCAAAGATATAGAAAATCTGAATAACCTGTAACAAGGTGTCTGAATAAGTAATATAAAGACTTCTCAAAAAGAAGAGCTGAGGCCCAGAGGTATCTGTGGCAATCTCTTTACCTCTAACACAGCCGTCTCCCCCAAATCCCTACCATGTTATGCACACCTGTGTGTGTAGAATGAGTTCTGATTAATCGGAAGCCCAGCAAGGCATCATAGCTTGACTACTGTTTAATTAGAAAACTATTTTACTCAGAAAAGTATAAAGAACAATTACAGTCTTAGTATATACAGATATAGCAACTTGCAAGAAGTTTAAGGAGGCTGCCCTAGGTAACTGTTAGGGTCCTTTCAGCTCCACAAGTCCATGATACCATATGAAAGGAGAAGGGTAATCAACTAGGCACCACCTGGCTGTCTCAAAGGAGGTGAAACCTAATACAAAGATGACGAAGCCCCACTTTTATCTTTTTTTTTTTTTTTAAACAATACCGGAGATTAAACCGGGGACAATCTACCTCCAAGAAACACCCCCAGCCCTCTCTTATTCTTTATTTTGAAACAGGGTCTCATTAAGCTGCAAAGGACCTCACTAAGTAGCTGGGGCTGGCTGCGAACCAGCAGTCCTCCTGTCTCAGTCTCCCAAGTACTGGGATAACGTGTGTGCCACCACAGCTGGCTAAACAAAACAAAACAAAACAACAAAAAAGCAAAAAAACAAAAAACAAAAAACCACTTTTATTGAAATATTAATTTCAACCCTAAAGAAATAAATGTCTAATTTAAACATTTCTCTGTTCCTTGCTGGAATTTATAGGGAACAAAAACTCCCACAGGGTTCATTCTGCCAAAAGCCTAGAGATTTTAAACTCATCAGGCTTTCAAGTTGAAAAGATGAAGCCAGACCAAACACTTATGTGAGAATTCACTCAGTTAAGCTGGGCCACATCCTGAAATCTTCTGCGAGACGATCTTCTGTTACTTGGTTATTTCTTAGATGATGCCAACTCTACTACTTCTCAGTGTAGTTCTTTTGAGGAAAAGGTAGACAAAGGCAACACATTTCAGTTCTAAGTTAATGTTAAAATTAGCTTCTCCCTCTTTTTCCTCTTCCTTTTCTTCTCTTCCAACTTATTAGTAGCATCAGCAAAAAACATAACTTCACTTTTGGCCTCACACTCCCTCCTGAGGTGATCGAGACCTGCCATGTTGAAACCGATACCATCCTGGAGAGGAACACAAGAAACATGAAGCCAGGTTTCTGTTCAATCTAGGAGCTTATGTGAGTTCACCGCCTCAGGTGGTGACACCCACCTTCCTTTGCTCAGGAATTTTCTGTTTTTGGTTTCTTAATTCTATTGTTACCAGTTGCAACAAAAACTATTTTGAATACAGATTTATATCTAATTGGTCTTGCAAAGGACTAAGCACAACATACTCCACTATTTCTAAGTCACACACACATTGGGATTTTGCCTTGTTATTGAATCTGTATACAAAGAGGCTTACCCGGACTTGTCGGACTTTTGAAATTGTTGTTTCCTTTAATTTTTCTATCACTGGCACAAGCATCTGGTTGCTAGTGATCTGTCCAAAGTGAATCCTAATACAGAAAAACAAAACTCATGCTGCAAAGAGAGTTTTTGAGAAACAGCATGTATATACAACATCAAAGCAACAAAACAGATTCATTTCACCATATCATGGGAGTACAAAAATGTTTCTAGCAAAAAAAGTTTAGAAAGATTCTCTACCATTCAGTTCAATTTGACAACCATTTAAAAAATACTATACTCTTATATGACACATTCAACTTACTTACAAAGCGAATTCTTTTTCTAGCAATCTACCAGATGGCCACAGATTTTGACAACAGTATTTTATGAGAAGCTCAGAGATAGAATGTGCCTAAGAAATACTAACATTTCTAATAAAGCCACAGCAAAAAGCAGTCATTATTAGATAGTACGAGTCTGACCTGGAGTAAGAGGATACCCTGTTGATCTTGCTAGCTTTACCTGTCAGGCACTGCTCATCTACAACTCTCTGAGATGCTAGATGTAAATTCAGTGTTTCTCACAAAACCAGTGACCTTGGTCCAAAAGCATATAAGCCGTACCAGTAAGAAATTACTAGTAATATTGTTCAACATGAATTTGTCTTCACAACTTGTCTCAAATAATAATATGGTGAAAACATAAGCATACTGTATTTTGAACATAAGGAATGAAGGGTTAAAAATCAAGGAAACAAGCCTATTCACCAGTTACCTGTTCAGTCAGTTCACTAGATATACTTGTTCAAACACTGGGTATTGCTTGACTAGTTTTTGTCTACACATTTAAGGAATGTTCAATTTGTCCCTATTGTTCTCTGCTGTAAAAGCCTGAGAATACGGTCAAAGAATGGAAGATGAAAACAGTATATTCTTAAGTCTCACTAAATGTTTTCCAATTACATAACTGGAATAGAACTTTTCATATTCAAGGACATAGCATAAGGAACATATTCTCTGTATATTTCTTAGTTTCCCTCCATGCAAACCCCCTACATTTCTATTTTCACATATAGACTGGAGAAATAAACTGACTGTTCCTTAAGATACTGTAATGAAGATAAAGCAAAACCAGTTAGCTTCAACTAACTGGTTTAAGAGAAACAACATAAAGCATTTAGCTATTCAGTAACCATCACCAGAGTTACTATTATGTTAAATTGCACTCTGAGGCCTATGAATACTAAACCTTCCTGAATGCCATACCATACTCATTACTTGATGAAGCGGATCACCACTATCCCCATTTTTTAAGGCAAGAATGATTCTAAATCGTAAGAAAAATATTATGTCAAGTGATACTCAAATTCTTCCAGTCTCTGAGCTGCTCTAAGGAGGTAAGGTATTCTTTGCAAAAAGATTGTTACCTGAGGAGAAAGAAAAGGCACCGACATATTAGCTCAACATCAGAGCCCAGCTGGATGAATTCATTAAAGAGCTTAAGAACGTCTGGGACATAAGAAAAAGGCAACACAAGCAGAGACTCTTCTAGTTCACTGAGAAAGAAAAAATAAGTATCATAAATGTCACAATGTTAACGTAGTCAATTTTCAAATCTTTCCTTTATTTTTCTACTACTTGAATAGATCTTACCCATTTAGAGTTTAATTAAATGATCATCTATATTCTAGATAATTTTCTCTTTCAATGTCTAGTTTTTTTTATTTAATATTTTAATCCATTTGGAATACATTTTTTAAAACATAGCATAATGGGAAAATCTAGTCTTTTTCTCCCTTCCCTCCAGATATTCTGTCTTTACGTGATACTTATACTGCCATATATCGTATGTATTTCAGGCCTTTTGAATCTATGATAATTGACTGATCCCAAGCCTATATAATTTTAATTTTGCTAGCTTCATAGCTTTTTAATATTAGAGGTTTAGCTCCCTCTAGAACTAGCTCTAGTTTTATTTCATCAATTCTAATTGGAAATCCAGAGAGAATTTTAATTGGGATAATAAATCTATTATTTGAAAAAAAAATTGTTTAAATTTTTTTAGAATTTTCCTACTCAATGTACTGTACCTCAATTAATTTTCTTTTACATTTCTCTTAAGTTTCATCAATATCTTATTCTTGTTAAAGTGATATGTAGATATTGTGATTGCTATGAAAATAGCCTTCAGTTAGTCAAACTTCAAATCAAAAGGTAAATCACAAATAATATTTTTCTAATGTATGAAAAAAAATAAAAATAAAAGCCAGCAAGAGAAACAATTAAAGAGCACAAAGAGGCCGGGCGTGGTGGCACACGCTTGTAATCCCCGCGCTTGGGAGGCAGAGACAGGAGGATCGCGCAGGTTCGAAGCCAGCCGCGCGCGCTGGCTTAGGAGACCCTGTTTCCAAATATAAAATGTAAAAAAAAGAGGTCTGGGAGTGTAGCCCGGAGGTAGAAGGGCTTCCAGGAACCCCAGTACCACCAAAAAAAAAAAAAAAAAAAAAAGAGCACAAAGAAACAATTGTAATGAAAAATTTATAGAACAAATATGATGAAATGTTACCTTTATTAATAACAGAAATACAATACCATATTTTGCTTCCCAAACTAGTAAAGAATTTTTAAAAGCTTGGTAAAAACCAGAACAAGCATTCTAGAAAGTAATTTGGCAATCTGAACCCTTAAAAAATAAAAAAGACTCTTTGATCAATAATTAGACTGGTTAAATAAAAAAAAAAAATTTCCAGAGCTGGGCGTGGTGGTACAAGCTTGTAGGGAGGCTGAGACAAGAGAATCTAGGTTCGTGGACATCTTCAGCTACTTAGGCCCTCCACAACTTATGTGCAAAGGTATTCACAAAGCACTACTGATAACAGAAATATAACATCCAATAGTAACTAACTTGTTCAATATTTTGAATAATCCATAATCCAATATGTTGCTCAATGTATTAATACTATGAGCAAATGTTCAAGAAAAATGTAAAATATTTCATGATACAAAACTTTTCAGAGTATGTTCCCTTCAGGTATATACACAGAAAATAGGCCAAAGAAAATATACAATTAAAAACATCAACAGTTGGCGCTGATGATTGAATTATATGTTATTTCATTACCTATTATACAAGCTACTGACATTGATTTGTTCTTAAGAGCATTTTCTTTCATACTTTAGGAAGAGCCTTCTACTACTCACATTTCAGAAACAAATAATTACTTTCCATACAACTTTTGACAGAGTTAAACTTACAAGGATGGTAACCATCAATTATAATTTTATGTTCAGATAGATGTTATCTGATGGATGATACTAATTATGCAGTAGGATTGACTCACCTTGACTTGATCCCTTTAAAAGTTTCTAATACATAAGCTGAAGGCTATGAAGGAAAGATAACATCATTAGTGATAGGCTTGGTTGGTTGGTTTCTACAAATGCTCAATAATTTCTGTCTCTTAAAAACAGGGATTCCTCTTTTGCAGTTTTGACGAATAGTGTTTTAAAATGCAGTGTTCTTTACTTGCATGGGCTTAGGGTTTGGCAGACTTGAGTTCGTAACTGAGCTCTACTTCATCTATAAAATAAATATACTTGACTCGAGATTATTGTAATGAGTGAAATACACATACAAAGTACTTAGTATCTAAAGGATAAGCATAAAAAGTCTCATTATCCATTCATATTTATATATCACTCTCGCCTCTTATCTGGTTTATGTCAAATTGCCTCCAAAGATTTATTTCAACGATCACTTCAATGAATAGAATCTTGAGAGGGGTTTGAACACTGAGCATAAACATAAATACAGACAGAGGATGTCAGTACAGCTCAGAAGGCTGACTTCAAAAATCAAACTAAAGTGGTGTTTTTGAAACAGGAAGTATCCTAGAGGATGCTAGCATTCAAAAAAGACTCAGGATTCCCTAATAAACTCATTCCCAAATCCTAATGCCTCTTCACTGCCTCTCCTGTCTCTGAAAGCAACCTTCCAACAAACATGGGAAAATGCCAGACATTCTACTCACTGAAATATTGCCGTGAGCCATCAGGATGGGGTTGATGGGAAGAGGAACCTATAAAGAAATCATTAAATCAGTAATTTTAAAAAAATGAGACTTTAACAGTGCTTGTCATAGGGCAATAAAAGCACTTTATAATTTTGAAAAGAGAAAAGAAACCTTACAAATTGAAACCATGTAAAAGAATTATTAGGCCTTTTAGTTTCTGAAATACTTATAAATAGGCTTTGGAAATGTTTTATCTAAAACTCTGAAATGGCTGTCCAGCCTCCCAAACCAATGTAGGAATATGAGTTTCTATTGAATATGCCAATCGTCTCAATCTATAGTTTCCTATCCTACCCTTCCTTTTTTTTTTTTTTTTTTTTGGTACTGAGTATGGAACCCAGGGGCATTCTACCGCTGAGCTAAACCCCCAAGCCCAATTTTTTAATCTTCATTTTGAAACAAGGTCTCACTGAGTTGCAAAGGGCCTCACTATGTAGCTGAGGTGGTCCACAAACCCGGATCCTCGTCTCGGCCTCCCAAATGCTGGGATTACAGCATGTGCCACCACTCCCAGTACTGAGTGTCCTTCCCTAATATCCCTCTAAATCTTCTAACATGTGACATTGCAGTCATCTCCTATCCTGAAGTGACAGTTTACCTCTTTTCCTGCAGCTTTACAAATGGCTTTGTGTTCTTTCATTTTTGCAGTTTCTTCTCGGTACAGTTCAATGGCCTCCATGATCCTTTCAGCCTGCAGAAATGACAAGAGCATAGAATTCATCGCAACATACTCGATCATCCTAGACCCTGAAACCGGAAGGCCCGACTACAAGAAATAGCTTAAATAAGTTTAATAAAGGTGTGCCAATAGAGTGCCAAGCAGCATTTAAAGACAACTTTGGTTTCAATTTATAGGGATGAGACTAAGTATTAAGGACTCAGGCGACACTTATCTGGATACCTTGAGTCCCCAGGAACACCACATCTAGGAGATCAAGCTTTCCTTAATAGAATCCACATACTGATTAGAGGCTGTACTACTACTCCTACCCTTGGTTACAAGGAAAAAAAGAGAGGTTGTGAGCTACATCTTAAATTTCATCAACTTTATGTCACAAAAGAGCTATGTGGTTGATATAAAATAAAACTTTTAGAGAAATACTGAAATCCTATTAAAAAATTAGGTACTACATTCTATTATCAACTTACTGCTTTAACTGTTTCAATAGTTTTCTTTCCAGTAAAGTAACTGTTATCTTGAGTCTCCCCTGGAACCTGCCGAAAACAAAGAGATTCTTAAATATTACTGTTAACAAGAGTTACAGTGTCAATAAATAAATCTTATATTCATAACACAGTAGGCACCAGTTTATGAAAATTATAACAGAGTTCTCAGCTACCAATGACTACTCGATGCCAGACAATGAGTGTGGTATTTTATAATGCTTTATCACAAGAATATACTACACATGTTTAGTGTCCAACTTCCCAGCTTTTTTCTGATTTTTATTTGTTCTATGGTATAATACATAACTTTCTAAAGCCACATTAAAAAAAAAAAGCCAGAATGACAATTATTCAATACCATATTTGGTCAATTATTTGTCTCACAAAGTTAGGATACATAGCTGAATAAAAAGTGCCACAAAGATTCTTTCTCATATTAGGTGGTGATGCCTCTGGCAACAAGCTCCAATTCAAATTCCAAGAGACGTTTCTCAGGGTCCCAAAACATTTACTTACTGCTGGTTGGTCTTCTTTGGCCACACTCTCCTCGTATTCTGCTTCCCTTTCCTGCCATGAAAAGGATGTTAATTTAAGAAAAGGCATGATCTCTATGTAAAATGAGATGATTTAGTGAGAAGCTGCTTCTTTCAAAACCTAATCCTGTAATGGTATCTATGTCTCTGCCTGGCTTCTGACAGTGACAGTGTTCTTAGAAACATCTAGCAGACACACAGCTGCTCTAGGTAGAAGACCTTGGCTTAGACAGCCTGCCAGCCAGCCAGCAGCATATCTGCAACCAAGTCTGAGTTCTTACCATCTCCCTTTCTTCCTCGAGAATAAGAGGCTCCCGTGTTCTTTCCCAAAGTCTCAGCGATTTGTCATGGGAGGATGACACAACATAGTCTCCACTTGGGCTTATAGCCAAGCACCATATTTCCTGGTGGTGGCCCTAGAGAAAGAAAAATAAAAAAATAAGCCAAGTAGGAATTACTCAGTCACAGACCCACTACTTGCTTGTATTAGTGGGTGACGTCCATCCTTAAAAGTGGTTTTTAAGTGCCAAGTAAGCAATGCAGGCAAGGGGTTACCTCCAGAGTCTGTATGTGTTCAAATTTGTCTGCATCCCACTGTTTGATCTTATGGTCCTTTCCAGCGGTGAAAAAGAGGTGAGACTTAGGTACAAACCGCAGATACATCACACTGAAGAGAGAGAATATTCAAATTACATCAAATTCTAGGCTAGTAAAGAGTATGACACACAACTAAGTAGCTTTTTTGGGTTTTTTTTTTTTTTTTTGGTATTGGGGATTGAGCCTGAGGCAGTTTACCTCCAAACTACACCCTATCCCGATTTTATTTCTTGCTTGAAAACAGGGTCTCACTAGGTTGTTGAGAGCCTAAGTTACCAAGGCTGGCTTTGAACCTGGGATCCTTCTGTCTTAGCCTCCCAAGTACTGGGATTACAAGCACGTGCCACCACACCCAGCTCAAAAGTGGGTTTTGACCAGCTAGTTTCAGTGTTTGACTAAATAAAACTTCTAATTTGTCACTAAGAATAGTAGACATAGATGCTTTAGGAAAAATGATACAGGTGCCTCAAAGGGAGGCCTCTCAGAAGGTGACACCTACCTGTCATCATGTGCAAAGAGAGACCTGTGGCAATCCCCAAAGTCCAAGCCCCAGATTTTCACATTCCTATCAGCAGAGCCCGTTGCTATTAGTGTTCCATCCTATGAGAAAGCGATAGAAAATATTTCTTAGTACCCAAATTTGGTAAATTAGAAAAATCAGAGCTAACCCAAATATTTAACCCATTTCTTTAAAAGCATTTAATTCACCGGGCGTGGTGGCGCACACTTGTAATCCTCACGCTTGGGAGACAGAGACAGGAGGATCGCGCTGGTTCAGAGCCAGCCTTGCTGGCTTAAGAGACCCTGTTTCCCAATAAAAAAATATAAAATAGGTCTGGGAGTGTAGCCCGGAGGTAGAAGGGCTTCCAGGAACCCCAGTACCACCAAAAAAGTAAAAAATAAAAAATAAATAAAAGCACCTAATTCTTCATTCTGCCGGCAGAGCTGTTTACAAAGCTTGTGAAGTGAAAGCAGGAGCTCTTCAGCTTCCGTGTTCTTGTACTCCCACAATGCTGTGCTGTGCCTTGCATGGCTACCTACTTACTTTGTTAAAGTGGAAAACGAACCTCTAATCTGGCATGGGGTTTGGTGGTGGAGTAGAAAAGGACAGAGGAGAGAACAGGGCTAAGAAAGAATCTACTGAACTCTTCATGCCCGAGCCTTGAATCCTGCAATCCCTGTCACTACTTCCTCTTTCTTTGCTTTTTCAGTGCCAAGTACAAATGACTGTGTGTGCACTACTTGGACAGCTCCAGGGTCCCACTCTTTTCCCTTTCACACAGATAGATGCTGTTTTTACATACACGTTCCCTCTCCTAATCACAACTAGATATTGGAAAAATGGGATTCTGACCAAGAGACTAAAAGCATATACAATGCAAAATACCATAATAGACAAATATAAAGTCAAGCTCCTTCCTCCTTACCAATGTTATCCTTCAGAATAGAGAGAGATGCCTTTTTAAAGTCTTTCATGTTTAGAGTTCTCTATCAGTTACAACAAAGAACTATTTGGGAGAGCCACAATGGGGAGTTATAAAGAGTAACTGTGACAATATTTATGAAACTATTCTGAATTCATTAAGTGTGCTTAAGATATAATTATATGTTAATTATTACATGTTAATTTTGGAGAATATTAAATATTAAGCAGAATGATAACTGTAAATGAAGCTATCAAGCCAAAAAGCAGGAAAAGTATCTGCTTTAGAAAAGATGACTTGTTACTGAAGAACTACTTCAACTTTACTTACATAAGAGATGTCCATGCATATGACAGGCAGTTTGTGTCCATATAATGAGAGAAAAAACTAAAAACAAGAGAAAAAGAATGTAAGTAATTCATGTCTGTCTAAAATATAGGTATAATTTACTACATGTCGGTCTAAGATATAAACTTAAAATATAACACTAAACATATTTCTGGACTGCTTTATATCTGTACTCTTAAAATCAAGCCACTGAACACATATGGTAAGACTGTCCACTGCACAGGCCGTACACACTCCTGCCAAGAATACTGCAATACAGCAAGGGCAGGGAGGTGTCAGAGGCCTCTGGCCTCAGCCAGAACCGCACAGGGACACCCTCTGGATCTCTTAGCTGAAAGACTCTGGGCTACTTGTTTCACAAAATTATTTCCAGGCCTCAAACAGTCCTAACAACATTCTGGTCATGAGGACCAAAAACAAGTGTGAAAACACTGCCCAGGACACCTAGCAATGCTCTTAAAAATACATCAGGATTTTTTGTCCAAAAGACATTCTCAACACACAAACCATAATTTGCTTCACACAAAATTTATGAACCATAGAATTCTTTTAAAACACTTAGCTCTCTTAGTGCACTTGTTTTGATCCAACCATAAATTTTTAGAAACATACTATTGCTGGTATGGTCAAGGCTACTTCTTTATAGTTTCCACCCAAATTCTCAAGAAGAAAGAAGAAAGAAAATATCCCCAGACGTAACTGTACCTTTAAGGTGTCAACATAGAAAACTTTCACAGTACAGTCCAGCAAAGACACAGCCAATAGCTTTTGGTTGGGAGAGTAATTAACACATAGAACATCTTCATCCAGTTGTAAGGTTCGGGTTTGCTTCACGGAAAGTCTAGCACCACAAAAAAGTATGAAAAAAATAAATAAATGAGAACTCCACAGACTCAAGACAGTGCCCAATTAGAGAGTGCAATGTGGATATGTATGTTCAAAGGTCATTCGAGGGCTCCCTACATTTCAAAAAGATGGATGCAAAAATGTGTACTTACCTCTTCTGGGTACTATTTTCATCTTTTACCAACTCAAAATCCCAGAACTTGACTGATTTATCTGCACCACCAGTCACAAAGCCACGCTGGAGATTAAATAACATTTAAATTAAAACTATTTTAGCATAGAAACTTTGCTATGAAGACTCATCAAAATAACCTAAAAGACTAGTTTATTTAATGACACAGGACAAGAAGTTCTAGCTATATACTTGTTTGCACCAGGAAGAAAAATCCTCAATGAACACCATTGGGGATATTTGATCCAGAGAAGACAAGAGTCAAAAGAATTTGTTATAAGCTGGGCATGGTGGCAAATGCTTGTAATCCCAGCATTTGGGAGGCTGAGACCAAAGGACTGAGGATCACGGACAGCCTCAGCTACTTAGTGGTGAGGCTCTTTGCAACTCAGTGAGACCCTGTTTCAAAATAAAGAATAAAAAAAGTAGCTAGTTTGACACATATACACAGAATGGATAATCTACATAAATTCATTTAAAATATTCACTTGAAGAAGGTGTAAGTTTATTCTGCAATATACCTGTTTAAAACATGGGTCAAATGGTTTTTCAAGATATATAAATCTCATATCATTAGTGTCAGTGTCAGGTACACAGAATGGAGTCAAAATATTGACTCTAAGCTGTCTGTTCTGCCATATCATAAATTTAGAACATAAGAAACCTTTCTATGATTCTTAGTTTTGTTGTAGCTAATGATTACAGAAAAAACAAAACACTACAAATACAAAATGTTATTACTATTTTAGATCCACAACTATTTTATTTTGATCTCAAATAATATTAACTACTCTAAATTCGAGATTTAGTTTCTAAAAATAATGAATGAAGGTTGGCCACCATTAAAAATATTTCTATGACTTGGCCAAAATTTCTTAAGGTATTGTCAAAAAATATCAGAAGCTTCAGAGCATTCAACACCATCACTAGAAAAAACACACACTTTTATTGACTTATAAAGGTGGTATTTTCTCTGAAAATACTAAGCATATATAGTCATAAATGTTTTAATAAGAAGGGAACAGGAAAGTCTACCTTCTGCATTGTGTTACTCAAAAAGACATTTTCCCTTCAATATTATAAACTATTGGCAAAAAAAAAAAAATGAGGATAAGCCACATTGCTGATGATCAAGCACAGCTAAATCAAAATTCATAATAACAGCTATTCATTTTAACAGGGGTAGGATGGCATGGCATCATCTATGAAGTCTAAAGATTAGGCACACAAAAAAGCTCTTTAAAAAGAAGCCTCAAGAGATGGTTTTAGGCAGCAGTTAAACTTAATACAGGAACTGGGAAAAGCAGCCAAAGCCCGGAAGACCACAGCTTAAAATGTGGCTGTTACCTGATCTGGAGAGACAGACATGGACCACAAAGCCCCATCATGGGCCTCGATTGTTTCCAGCAGATTTCCTGAGGCCAAGTCATAAAGCTGCAACTTCCCTGTCTGGGAAGAGACAAATAAACACAGCCGTAATATGCCCATAAGCCCATTTGTAACTTCCATGATCCAGGCCTATACAGTTTAGAAAAGAAGTCATAACCAAGCAACAAGGTGGTCAATTGCTTAGGAAAACAGTGCTCTGTATTCCCAGCATGAAAAGTGCTTGTAAATACCCTACTGACATGCTGAGTTTACACTGGCAGGGCCAGCATGTGGCACAACTACACACGGTACAACCTTACAGTAATGGAGTCCTGTCACGTTTGTTGGTTCCCCAAATCTGAAAGGGAATTATCATGGCTATACAAAAAATCAGAATAAACGTTAACAAATGAGAAACCTAAAACCTTTAGTTTTATCAATCCTTTAAGTGGACTATTCTCTATAGCTATTGGCTTAACTAACAGTTATCCAACTAGTTTTAGTTTTCTCCTCTACAATACACTGACATCAAGAAATAGAAATCTACCTACAATGCTAGAAAAGACAATGAACAAAAAAATATAACAGGATCCCAGAGTCCTTCTCAGAGGTCAGTATATGCCATGTTCACTGTATCAGTGTTTAACACATACAAAAAGGCAGAGCCTCACTATGCGATGGACTTCTGCACAAAGTGGGAGAGTAAGTTAAAGAGATTAAGTTAAAGAGACCTGTCTCCCTCGTGTAAACCTGTGGCTATTGGTGCACTGATCTCCATTAACCTCTCCTTTTCACCTGTAAATGGAGTTTACATCAACAATGTGTCTAAGATGCTATAAGGATTCGCTGAGATGTACACTATCTGCCTACCAGGGACTGGACCAGGGCCTGCATGGGAGTCTACAGGCAATCCTCAAAGTAATTCACAAAATGTAGACATATGTTAAAGAATGACAGATGAGAGGAACTTTCATCCTGTTTCCCTAATACTGATGCTAATAAAACCTGTCCAACATTTCACACTTTCTGCTAAGGAAGAAACAGCCATTGTAATACAAAGGTTTTTGAGTATATTCATGCAAGCAGGGCACAGGTTCCTGGTGATAGCAATGAGGAGTACTTGCAAAGCACTTTCAAAACATCCCACACACCTTCTCACCACTCTTCCCACTGCCACTCTGCTACTTCTGCTGCCAGCTCTACCATTTTCAGCTATTTCCTGTGAGCCAGTCTCTGTGTGAAGTGATATTTCACTCCTTGTGAAGTGTTACTAATATCACTTTACCTGAAAAAACCAAGGCTGACATAGCTAGCACGTGGCAGAGCCAGGAGTCAAATGCAGGTCTGCAAACACTGCTGTCCTGGCACACCAACCTGGCAAGTTGTGAGGCTGCTTTACTCAAACACCTATTTAGTAAAACGAGACCCAGATCCAGGTCTGCTTAGGACCAAATTGATTAGCATTTAGGAGTGAGGCTTGGTCAGTCTGGCTTTACTCTAATGCTTCTATTTGCCAAACAATGTACCAGCTACTTAATATATTTTATCGTTTTACTTTTTTCTTGGGTTGGGGAGTAGTACTAGGGACTGAACCCAAAGGCATTCTAACACTGAGCCATACTCTTAGCCTTTTTATTTTTTTACTTTGAAACAGGGTTACAGTAAGTTGCTGAGTCTTGCTAATTTTCTGAGGCCGGCCTTGAACCTGCATTCTTCCTATCTCAGTCTTCCAAGTACTGAGATAACAAGCATGTACTACCATGCATGGCTATCATTAATCATAATACATTTTATTACCGAGCATATACAGTCATAAAATGATGCATGTAAAAACGTTTAAGAAATTTTAACAGTAGTTATCTCAGGTCATGATTTCAATTTTCTTCTTCATAATCTGACAATGGTTTATTTTTCTTTTAACAAATTAGGAAAATAAAAGTTAAAAAAAAACTGGCAACAAACTACCATCATTCCATGTTATCTAGCTCTAATATACTTCCAATATGCTAAAAATAGAACCAGATTTCTCACACAACTTTAAGATATCAAGTAACAAGTAGAAAAACCTCAGAAACCCAAGGAAAAGTCTCAATTTACCTTTGTTCCTATGATCACCTGCCTATCACCAGGTACAAAGAAAGAGCAAAGTGCATATTCACAGGTCATCGTGCGAATACACTGCAGTGTAGACCTATGAAAAGAAGGAAGAACTCGTATGTTAAGGGAACAAATCTTAAGATTCAATGTGTACACTTCGACACACTTAACCACACAGAGATATCAGCATGAGAGAAGACAAAAGTCTTACCTATTGGCCAAGACCAAGTCATAGTCAAGGAAGAAATATTACAAAGCACCAAAGCTTCTTTTCTTGATCATACGAAAGCAGGGTAGAGAGAAGCATTGGCTGGCTCCACAGAGCCAGGTCTGCCCTTACCAACAAGCAGGGAGTCTGAGGGTACAAGCTGAATTAGAGGACCGCGACATCCCTTAAAGCAAAGTTCATTGTATAGGATCGTGTCCATTCATCTACTGGACATATTACATATTACATGCATATTACTCTTCTGGTAATGATGGTGTGTGTGTGTGACTATCCCGTAAGATTATAATGCACCTGAAAAATTCCTATCACCCAGTGACACTGTAACGGTGGCAGCACTGTAGAGTGAAGCTGGAGCACACAACACCATTGCACGTCTAGTCATATGAAACTGTATATGTACACACAGACAGTTACATACAGTATATAACACTTGATAAATAACAACTAAGTGTTGAGTTATATATTTACTACACTATTTTTGTTGCTGTTTTAGTGTTCTTGTAGCTAAAAATAAAATTTACTCTAAAGCACTCTGCCATGGCCTCACGTGCCTAGGGCTCACTGTCTCTTGATTACATCGAGAGGCCATGTCCCGTGACTGACCTGTACCTTCAGGGTGTGTAAGTACACTCCATGATGTTTACACAAGGATGAAATTGCCTAATAATACATTTTTAAGAACCTGGCCCCTGGGCTAAAAAATGCCTGACTGTATATATCAAATGCCCCATTACATTCAACAGCACTTACTTGCTCACTACTGTTTGACAATGTAACAGTAATAAAATAGCAGAGGTTCCAAACCTCTTACAGCTTAACATTCTTTGGCAATGTTAAGTATGCAAATATTTGATGTTTCAGAAATAGTAGGTACTATGGAGAAGGAGAAGGCTGGGTAAAGAAGGTGAAGAGCGCAAGGGGAAGGGACAGAATGACAGGGATTGCCACTTCATAAGAAGACGGGAAAGAACACTGTTTACAAATGGGGAAAGATGATTCCAGACGGAAAGAACAGGAAGCACAAGAGCCATGAGGCAGGCACATTTTTGTTATACTTAAGGAATAAAAGAAGACCAGTGTGGCTCTAGTGGAACTAACATACAAAGAAGTAAATAAATGATAAGGTCCGCACGGATCTTATCTTTCAGTTAGAGTAAGATACAACTACTAGAACCTATCTAATTTCCATCATAAATAAATTACCCTGAGCCAGCATGGTGGCACGTGCCTGTTATCCCAGTACTTAGGAGGCTGAGACAGGAGGATTGTAGGTTCAAGGCCAGGGCATGGCAACTTAGTGGGATCCTGTTTCAAAATAAGAATGCCCCTGGGCTCAATTCCCAATATCACCCCCCAATACAAGTAAAAATTACACTGGCTGCTACACTGAGAACACTGCAGAGAAGCAAGCAAGGAAACAGAGTCACTGTCAGGGGCTATAACAATCCAGATGAGAGCAGAGGGAGGTTTGAAGAAGGGTGGTCGCAATGCAAGTGGTGTGATGCGGCTAGATGCAGGATAAGTTTTGAAGGTAGGGCTGATACAATTTGTTAAAAGAGTGGATGGATATGGAGTATGAAAGATAATTAAGAAGAGCTACAACAACTGATAGGAAGTAACCATTTACTAAGAAAAGTCTGTAAGAACAGGTGGAAAAATTTTTGGAGAAATGAAAATTTTAAGTTTGGAAACATTAGTTTGGAACAGGAAAGTTAAATATCTGAGTGGTGATACAAAGTATTTGGATATACGTCTGATGTTCACAGAGGCTAAAGAGAAATATAAATTTATGTACCATTATGCAGGTGCAGCAGAACACACCTGTTAGTTAACCCAGTACTTGGGAGGCTGTGACAGGAGGATCACTGGGTTAAATGAGCGTGACCCTATTTCAAAATAAAAAACAAAACAGGACTGGAGGTATAGCTCAGAGGTAGAACACACTTGAGTTCAATTTCTAGTACTACAAAAAATATATATATATATATATGTACCATCAGAGAATGGTACACAACCAGAAATCACATAAAGTTTGACTTTACATAGAGAAAATGTCCAAAGGATTCTGCTCTGAAGCAGAATAATATAACACAGCACTGGAAGTCATTAGATGAGGAGCCAGCAAGGCAGGGGAAATAATGAAAGTCAAAGAGGAAAAAGTTACCAATTTAAAGAGAACACATCAAATGAAGCTTTAAGTGACTGGATTTAGAAACATGATCACTGACAGAAAGACAAGAGCTGATTTGGTGGGAATAAAAACCTTAACAGAGACAGATGAAGATGGAATGGAGGACAGAAATCAGAATGGGGCAGTTAACTTGAGACTGATCTCTAGAGAAAAGGTTATTCTTTTTTCTAAGATAGGAGTGATGTAGGACAAAGAGGAAAACTATGAGAGGACAACCTCCAAGAAGAGAAAGGGCACTGAATACAAGCTGTGATGAGCTTTGGTTAGGAGGGAGCACCAACATGTCAATAGGAAAGGTGATCGCATGGACACAGACACAGCTAATTGGCAGATAGAATGAAAGTATTATGAATGTCCTAGAGGCTCAGGCTCACGCACGCTCTCTCTCTCTCTCTCTCTCTCTCTCTCTCTCTCTCTCTCTCTGTCTATATGTATATATTTGAGTTGTGAGGAGAGAAGAGAAGATGTGAAAGAGTCACAGATAAAACGAATGATGAGAAATCATGATCAAATTACTGCATGGCACTAAGAATCCATTTGAATTTAAAAAGTAGACAGTATGGTTTTGTGTTTTTCTCTAACTGCAGTACAAGCCCAGACATGGATTAACTTGTGGATTTTTGCACCAGATTTTAAAAAGCAAGTTTTTCTATTTTAAGCTCCACAGGCCAATGCCCAAAATGCACTGGACATACATTTTTGAGCGAATTGCACTTAGGGCTGTAGGAAGCCAATAATCAAACATCAAGAACAACAAACAAACAAAAGCTCAGAGGAAAGAAGGGAAAGATCATTTCACAAACCTGTTCCATATCTTAACGGAATCAGCTGCTGCTGAAAGGACGGCGATATTGTCTGAGCTGAATGACAAGGTCCGCACATCACTGCGATGACCCCCAATGGTGATTCTGCTTGTCCTGACAGGCTGCGGCACAGGCAAGGATGCATCCAGTGAATATAATTCCACCAAGTTGTTTTGCAGCAGGAAGACAGCCTTTAACTCTCCTTGAGGAGAATGAATCAAGTCAAAGGATCTGCATGGGAAAAAAATCATCAAAGTTCTGGCTACTGTTTTAATTTATAGAGTTTTAACTTTGTCAAGGGGAAAAGCTCTGCAGTAGCCTCACTCGATGGGAGAATGAACAGTATAAAGAATTTTACAAATAGTAGTGCTCTGAGAATTGAATAGTCATCAAGAACGGGCTTTTAAGAAAACAACAACAAAAAACCCTGGGCTCAGGTCGTGGTTCAGACTTAATTTTTTGGATGTCTCTTTTTACAGGTGATTTAAAAAATTTCCTGAACAAGAGATATGTATTTTAGTTGGCCACAAGAAAAGTCAGTTAACAAGCTATGAGGTTATTATAATAACAATACAAGATGAGTGTGAGTGGGCCACAGTGAGGGCAACAGGAGCAGAGTGTGCCACAGGTGTCCTGTGACCACTGTCTCCAAATATGTAATTTATACAGATTATGTAAGTACAGGAAAAAGCCAACAATACTCTGTAGCTTACTGTTCTAGAGTAACATCAGACACTATATTCTTACTCACTTGATTTTGGCAGAAGTTTTGATATTAGTCACCCGTTGGATTTCATCTTGTAGCGTCATTTCAACACTGATTTCAAGGTCCTCCTCCTCCCCCTTGCAAGAACCTAGTCTAGAAAAACAAAAAGTATCAAATGATCACATTTCTAGAAGCAGCTTTGCTCTTACAATTCAACATCTGCCTCCATACCAAACAAGTGATTCTGGAGCAGTTATTTAACCACACAAGATTACCATAATTAATCCTATGAGCCATTATTCTACATAATGGGTACCCCATCAATATATGGATTCTGAATGCACCAGCCCAAAAGATTTCCTGGAATCAGTCTTTATAATTCAAGTATTCCAATGAAATATCTCTGATAAACTTATCTAAATTGAGGACTTTCTTTTTGGTACTGGGGATTGAACTCTGGGCCATTCTGTTGTTGATCTACACTGCCAACTCTATTTTAAATTTTGAAAGAGGCTCTCACCAAGTTGCTGAGGCTGTCCTTGAACCTATGATCCTCCTGTCTCAGGCTCCCACATGGGATTACAGGGATGTACCAGTGAGCTTAACATCAGGACTTTCTAAAAAATTTAATTATCCCACACTTAACAATCAACTGTGTCAAATAATGAATATGTCTCAAAAGAATTGCTAAGTTAGATGGCTTTTTATCTCCTTAATACTTGAAAAATTTTAAGCATTAAAGAATGAATTTTTTGGCTTTAATGACCTATTTCAAGGTTATATTGTTCTTAAACTTCAATGATATATATAAACATGCAGTCTTCTCAGTCCCAAAAGTGAGCCTTCTTCAATTCTGCTTCCTTTCTTATAGGCTGCTGTCATTAAAAGCACAGTTAGCCTTTGTGAATTAAATGTTTAGCAACTATTTTAAAACATCTGTATATTCTTTCTAGCTCTCCTGGGTCTGAGTCCAAGATTCAGGAATGTATTAATGATAAAAACCAACACTGGACTCACACCCACAAATTGTCCTCTAGCTTTTAACAGTACTTGCTAAAGAGTAAATATTTCTTTAAAGAAAAGTTTTTCTTCGGTAACATGTGGCATATCCAGAATACTTCATTATTAATGAACATTAAAAATCATACCTGGCTTTCTTTCTAGCTTTCTTCATCTTTTTATCCATTTTCTTCTGAACTTCCTCTTTGGAAAGGATACAAAACACTTCTAGCACAGAGTCAGTGCCCTAGAAAGGCAAGAGGCTGATGTGAGTCCAGGACAGGCAGCCTGTACTTCAGCTGATTCTCAGTAAGAACTCAATAGTAACATTTTTTTCCCCTCTTCTTACTATATACTATTATATTCCTTTGAATCACTTCATTTCTCTGAGTTTGTTGCCTATCCTGTAAAGTGGGAATACCTTTTCCTACTTACAACATTGGCCTATCCTGTAAAGTGGGAATACCTTTTCCTACTTACAACATTGTTCTGCAGACTAAACAAAAAGTATGTGCTTTTACACTGCTTAGAAAAGACAGCATTTAATAATTGGTTATTAGTAATAATAAAATAATTACTTTTGTTATTGTAATACAAAGTAGGGATTAAAGAGTCATAGTACCAAGCAATGAATTGTTAACATGATCAAACAAAAATATATCTCTGATCTGACTGTACAGGAAGAAGCACTTTATGGATGAATCTAGTCTTTATTTCTCCTAAGCCCAGTACTCACATGGCAAGCAAGAATCCTGCCTGTCTTGTCGACTGCAAGGTTCACAACTCTGTCCCTTCCTTCCCGCATGATAGAGCCAACTTTTTTACATGAAAGGATACGCTAAAGAGGCAAAAAAGAAGGTTAAATGTAAGTCCTGGTGAACCGCCAAAAAGATATGATTCTGATGAGTGCCAGGGACAAAATATTTCCTAAAACGATGACAAGAATTACAAATTCAAATATCTGCATTTTTCACATTTCTCACTCTTCACCAGAATGTAAGAAACAAAAATGAGTTACATCCTCAGGAGTCTCATCCAACTCAAGGGTGCCACCCTCTGCTTCAGGTGAGTCCTGTATCCTAGGAGAAGACTCTTTGACTTTCTTGGACTGTGGTTCTTCCAGGTCTTCAATCTGTTTTATAAACAGATGGGAAAGTAAAAGGTGAAATAATGTGTTCGAGGAACTTTAACTCTAATGACATAGAAGGATTTCCTATGGCCACTAACGACTTGATTAGTGATCTTTCTGGTCTTCTGGTCAAACTTCAACAGCAGGATGAGTATCAGAATTATTAAAAACTGACTACAACATGGACAACAAAACATTATTCATATCATACTATCTCCAATAATTTTCTATAGTATAAGAACTACTATTTAGTGAAAACAATGACCTACTCTTTATTAACTTTAAAGCTCTCTCCATTCTTAGGTGAAAGGTTTACTGTACTGTACTGTAGAGGGAAAGATCACTAATGGCATTAGGAGTTGCAAAGGCCCTGCAAGACAGGTTTCATTTTCTCCTTATATACAGAAAAGATAAACCCTAATATGCTAACATATGTAGAACCCAGAATGGCTAGTGTTCCTAGTTCCAGCCAAGTCTAAGATTTACAACTTTTTTTCCTCCACACAAATTCTGAGTATAAAACAGTTATAAACCTTTTCAGAATACACATATTTACAAGTACACATTAACTGCTACTAGATTTTGTTTGAAAAGAAAGGTTCACAGGTATTCTGAAATGCATCAGTGGACACCCAATGGTCTAGGAATATCAGGCTAAGCATGCCACAAGCTAAATGATTACCATTATCAAAAATTGTCAGAATGAAACTATCCTCCTTCAGAGCTCAAAGAAACAAGCGCAGTGAGCATATAATGAAGAACAAGCTTTGTTTAGAAGATGTAGGTTATCAATGTGACAGAATTATTTCTAGCACTACATGAAAAATTTGATAACTACATCCGATTCAATGAGCGTCTAAAATTGCTAATACGTCACATCGTCCATGATAAAAAATAAAAAGTAATTACCTCTTGCAAATAGGCTATGTCCCAAGCCCTCAGCTCACTGTCTGAAGTCCCAGTGATGAGTCGCCTTTCTTCTGACACTAGAGCCAAGCCCCACACCTACAGGGATACAAAGATTCATGATTTGACTTTTAAGAGATTCCAAGTTGCTGAATACAACATCCCAAAAGTACATAATAGGGAAGTTATTTTGGCATTTTAAAGTCTAAAAAAGCCTTATTAAAGTAATTCCTTCAAAATGCACTAAGAGAAATGTCACTTCTACAGAGAGTAATGGCCCCTCGTAGAACTGATACTTACATGGTCCTAACTGTATTGCCCTCAAAGGACAGTTCTAGATTTTATACTTCTTTGGTTCTAGCAGTGTCTAAGGGAACTCTAGCCTGTAATACCTAAGAACTAGACATGAAACAACAGTGCTACAAGAGTTGCTTTTCCTCCTCATTAATTCCAAGTCTCGTGTTTCTGAAAGGCTGATACGAGCAAAGCAGTGAGAACGATGCAAAGAATGTATAAAATATTGCCTGGACTTGGCTGAGTGGCTCTATGTGCAGGCAACCTTAGAACTCTGATTTTCTGTCATGACCCTACACGCAGTGTCATTGACCTCCCTACACTCATGGGTGGACCCTTACGCCTGCACAGCCATATCTGCTCCAGTAACTGGCACTGCTTCCACCAAAGTACTCTCATGGTCTCCAACAACCCATGGTGATTATGAGAACTCTGCCATGAAAGGGCCACAGAAGAAAACCATTTTTTCCTCTTTTTTTTCTTGCCATTCTTTCTCTGGGCCATGGCCTGACATGTACCTCAGTTCGGTGGCCAACCATTGTTTTGAAACAGTGCTGGGTATCAAGGTCCCACCATTTCACCATGGTATCTTTCCCACTAAAAGGAAAAATAGAAAAAAAAATTTAGGAAGAATCATTAAATTAACGTGGGAATCAAGGACTCCTTTGTAGCTTTAAACAATGATATACAGCAATAATGTCTAAGGCTTCTATTTCATTTGGTAATATACATTTATTGGTGCATTCTAACCAGATATCATATTGAGATTTAGTGTAATAGGCACATGTATATAACACTTGGTGCTCAGAAGCAAAGAATCTTAACTCTGTAAGCAATTATTCTTGCGTAGAAGACAAGATGTTTCAACTATAAGCACAAAAGTGATTGAACTCAGAGTACTAGGGAACAGAGCTTGAATCCATCATGCCTTCCTTCCACCATCAACACTCACATTCTCAATTGCCTACCATGGAGACATCTGCGATCTCCCCCCGTACCCAGTCTATGTCTATAGTCTCCACGTCCTGCAAATGTCTCCCCTGTGAAGCCTAAATCCCGACTCCTGTGAATCCACTCCGCACATGAGCCTGAATTTAAGTCCTACCACCCGTACTTCAAAAGCTTACCACGAGCCAGCCAGTCTACTGCTAGTCTCTCATTCCATCCAATGTATCACTGCCAGATAGTCTTACTTTTTAAAATTTATACCAACTCAATGTTCTCTGTAGAATCAAAATCAGGCTTATTAGCATCGTTCTCAAAACCTCCTATAAACTAGCTCCTAACCTCCTCATATAATTCTTTCCTCCTTTTGGCTCAGATTCCTCTTCCCTATCTCCTCACTAAAGGAAATCAAATAAAACTCTCCTTCATGACCAACAGGAATAAAAGAAAATTTGACTGACAAAGTCCATCTCATATAATCCTACCTGGTAGTATTATTTTTTCTTCATATTTCCTAAGCTATGACATGTACATTTTCTACCAGAACCATAAAATCATTCTCTTACAGAGTCTGTTTTGTGAACAGAACACACGAGATGTACCCTATCAATAGTTACAGATTCACACAACGGCAGCATTTAGTGAGTCTGTATACTTCATTCGTTACTATGGTCCTTCTACTTACTGCCTAGCAAACCTTAGGATCTCAGCCTTTTCTGGGTCGTCTATCTTAGAAATAATAATCATATTATGTTGAACAATGGGACACTGTTGATATTTATTTATCTATTATATATATATTCTTGGTGGTACTGGGGATGGAACCCAGGGGCCTTCTACCTGCGGGTTACACTCCCAGACCTATTTTATATTTTATTTGGAAACAGGGTCTCTTAAGCCAACAGAGGCTGGCTTCGAACCTGCACGATCCTCCTGTCTCAGCCTCCCAAGTGTGGGGATTACAAGCGTGCACCACCACGCCTGGCTTGATATTTATTTTTTACTTAAAATGGAATTTTATTTTGAAACAGGGTCTCCCTAAGTTGTGGAGGGTTTCACTAAGTAGCTAAGGCTGGCCATGAAACCAGATCCTCCTGTCTCAGCTTCCCAAGTACTGGGATTACAAGTGTGGGCCACCACACCCGGCTAAGAAAATGGGAATTTTGATGCTTCAACTCTACAGATGTCTAGAAGGCCTATAGAGTATCTCACTCTTCAAAAGGCAGGTTAAATTAAGTATCTGGCATTCTCATTGCCCACTTCTCCACATTCTTCTTTCTAGGGCTCCCAAGGGTAACAAAGCTTACTCCATAAGAGGTGTGCTAAAAGGTTAAGGAACATGGGAAAAGCTGCTCTGAGAAGACATGAATGACAATCAGAAAATTGTAAAATGCTGTAACTAACTCTAGATGGCTCCAGTACTGAGAGGGGGAGAGAGGAAAGCGGGGCGGAGAGAAAGCTAGCGCACAAGCATGAGCACAGTGTGGAGAAACAGGTGAAGGATGAAACAAATTGAAAATGAAAACGCTATTTCTTTACCAAGTAACTAGGAGATTCTTTTCCCGTAAAAACAATGCTTGTGTGATGGCGTCCTTGTGTCCCTTGAGACGGTAGAGGCCACTTTCGTTGATCACATCCCACACAATAACATCTGTGTCCTAATGGAAGGAAATAATACAGAAGGAATGTTTTACACCACATAAGGCTTAACTTGACATACAACTACATTTTTTTTTTTTTTGGTGGTACTAGGAGTAGAACCCAGGGGCTTTCTACCTCTGGGCTATACTCCATACCTATTTTATATTTTATTTGGAAACAGGGTCTCACTAGGTAGCTGAGGCTGGCTTCGAACCTGTGCGATCCTCCCAAGCACAGGGATTACAAACATGTGCCACCACGCCCGGCTGACATAAACTACATTTAATTATTACAATATCTAGCCCTTGTACTAGAAAATTTGGAAAGCATACAGAAAGCACAGAAGAATAAACATCAGCCTGAATTCCCCATCCAGGAATAATCCACAGAAGTTTTGTTGCATATGTATATACACACAGACTACAGTGTGTGCGCGCGAGAGCGCGCGTGCGTGCGTGTGTGTGTGTGTATGTGTGTGTGTGTGCGTGCGCGTACGCGCTCCTGTGTGCATCTCTATCTCCAGGCTGTTATTTTTTTAATAGAAAACAGAGATCATACTATTTACATTAGTTCACAACCCCCTTTTACAGTTTTTTCCTGTTACACATTTAGGTGGTTCCCAATTTTTTGCCACAATAAATATGTGGAAAGGAACTCTCTTATACATAAGTCTTTGTACAACATCTGAGTAAAATAGACACTAAAATGGAAAATTCTTGGCTTGAAATTGATGTTTATGTTTAAGCTTTTTGATTATACCATCTAGAAGATCCCTAGATTGCTCTGACTTACAGAACCACCAAGAATTTGTACGACAAACCAGTTCATCCCTCTGCTCATCTTGGGTATTATCACTTCTCTCAAAATTAAATGCTAATTTCACAAATAAAAACTGCTCAGTCTTAGTATTTATGTTAATTTGCATTTCTAAACAGCAACCACTGGGGGGATTAATGGCCACTTGAAACTGACAATTTATGTCTGTCATCCATCTTCCTTTGAATGTAACTTTTGACTAAAATTATTGTAAGTTATATGCTTCTTGTTGAATATATTCAATTCTTTACCTTGTTTCTTGCTCTTTTTTTCCTTTGTTTATAGATCTCTTTTTTTAATTTTAATTTTTATTTATATTTTTTTTATTGGTGCACTGTATTTATACATCATATTGGGATACAAACTTTTGTAGACATACATGCACACATCGCCCAGTCAGCCCCTACCCGATCCCCACCCCATTCTCTCCCCATCCCTCCCTCCCATGTTTGGCTTAGTGGTTGACATCTAGTATTATAGCAATTTATCCAAAATTAAAAATGATAATCTCACATAACAGTTTCATTTGTCTGATACCAAGCTTTTGATGACTTAAAGATAACATTTCAATATTTCTTTTTACTTTCTTTCTTACCAGAGAATACTTTTTTTCTATTTTTTTAGGTGAAACTATCATATATTTATATATTTATTTTTCAGAAAAAAAATCTACCCTAATATGGAATATGGACTCTAGATACCCACAACGATCTTGAAAAAGAACAAAGCTAGAAGATATATATTTTCTGATTTCAAACCATATAAAGCTACAATAATTGAAAGAGTGTAGTACTATTCTAAAGGCAGATATATAAACCATTGAAGTTAAATAAAAGCCTAGAGCTAAATTATTCCCTAATTGTCAAGTTATTTTTGACAAGGTTTCCACGAACATTTGGTGGTGGAAATAATAATCTTTTAACTAAATATTGTTGAAAAATAATAATTACATGGAAAAGAATAAAGTTGGACCCTTACCTAATCCCATATACAAATATTAACTCAAAATAGATAAAAGACCTAAATATAAATCTTAAAACTATAAACTTTAAGGAGAAAATCTGGGTCATAAAACCTCACAACATTGAAATTGGCAGTGATTTCTTGGATATGATTTCAATGGCACAGGCAAAAGAAGAGTATACAAACTCCCTAAAAAATAAAAAAAAATTGTATATCCAAAGACAATGTAAACAGAGTTAACAGTTACTAATAGAATGGGATAAAATATTTCCAAATGCTATATCTGAAGGTATATTAATATTCCAACAAGACATCCTAAAAATTAACAACAATAAAGGCAAAAAATACCATTTAGAGATAGGTAAAAGACTAACATAAGTAATGAATCTCCACAGATAACCAATCTTAGTTGACTGTTTGATGGAAACTCTTGTTTCTCTGGTTCTGGTGTGTGTTACCTATTTCTTCTTTGTAGTTAAACTCTTTGAGTATTTTCTCTAGCGCTGGTTTTGAAGACATAAATTCCTTCAGTTTCTGTTTGTCATGGAAGCTTCTTATTTCCCCGTCTAATTTGACAGAAAGTTTTGCTGGGTAGGAAATTTTTGGCTGGAAGTTGTTTTCTTTCAGAGTTTGGAATATGTTACTCCAAGCCCTTCTGGCTCTCATGACTCGGTTTGGGAAGTCTGGAGTGATTCTAATTGGTTTGCCTCTGAATGTCACTTGGCCCTTTGTTTTTGTTGCCTTTAAGATTCTCTGCTTGGCTTCCACATTGGTCATTTTGACAATTATGTGGCATGGGGATCCTCTTCTCCGATCCTGTCTAAAGGGAGTTCTATAAGTTTCCTGGACCTGTGTATCAACCTCTTGCTCTATGTTTGGAAAATTTTCTGTTATTACTTCCTTGAAGAGATTGTTGATCCCTTTGGTTTCACTTTCTTTTCCCTCCTCTATTCCAATTATTCTTAGGTTAGGTCTCTTAAAATGGGCCCATATTTCTTCAATATCAGATTCCTGCTGTCGGATATTTTTTCCTAGATTAGAAACTATGCGTTCATTTTTGGAATGATCATCTTCTAAGAGCGAGATTCTGTTCTCCATGTGGTCTAATCGGTTGTTTGTGCTTTGAATTGAGGCCTTTACTTCATTAATTGCATCCTTTATCTCTTTTTGGCTCTCTCTGAGTTCTTTTCGAAGCACCTCTATTATTTCTACAGTTATTTCCCTGATTTGATCTTCTAGAAATCTCTGATTTTCTGTTTTATCGGGTTCTGATGTTGTGGGGTTGTGGGCATTCATTGCTCCAGTGTTATTCCTCTTTCCCATGATTTCGGAAGTTTGTGCCTTCTCTGGGTTCTTCCCTTGGGTCACTATGACTTCGCTTAAGGTGCTCTGGATCTCGAGTCTGTAGTATCTCTGACCCCACTACTCCTTTACTGGGTTGTATCACAGAGTCTCCGACCCAGAGAGTCGATAGAGGCTGCTTTAGACTGTGGGGGGTGCCAGGTTGCACCTTCTCCTATAGTGTGATATCTCTGCCACCGCCCCTCCCCGACTGGGTCAAGTCCCAGGGAGTACAGTACTGGGATTTCTCCTCTGTGGCCCGCAATTTGACTCACTGTTCTTGAGTACGCAGATGTAGCTGTACTGGATTCGGTGAATTCTCTGCTGCTGCCGCCGGTGGCAATATGGCGCCGCTGCTACGCCCTCGGCTGTGAGGCTGGCGTATTTCTTCTTGGTTTTGATTTCCACTCTGAATCCCTGCAGCGTGTGCTGAGCTCAGCCACTGGGAGCTTTAGATTTTACCTGCGGTGAGAAATCCCGCCTGGCTGTTCCGCAGCGGCTCACCTCGGCTTGCTATAGCCATCTGGTGAACTCGCCACTGCCGCTGGCAGTATGGCGCTGCTGCCGCGTCCTCAGGCGTGAGGCCGGTGTATCTCCTCTGTGGCTCTGAGCTCTGTTCTCAGTCTGCTTTCTCTCTGGAGCCTGGTGATTTTTTTTGTTTCTCTGGTGATGGTGTTTTCTGGCTATGAAAGGCGCTGATTTTGTGGTAATGGAGATTGGTTGTTAGCGGGGCTCTTAAGCCCCGCTTTTCTCAGTCGCCATCTTCCCAGAAGTCCTGTTTCTTGCTCTTTAACTTGTCTTAAATTTAAGTATTCAAACCTCTCAATCTTTTCCTTTAATGCTTTTTTTGTTGATATATGTGAAGTTCTTTTCCACCTTGATATTGGGTATTTACTTATTTAAAATGTTACTTTTTTAGTCTGGGCGTGGTGGCTCATGTTTGCAATCCCAGTATCTGGGAGGCTGAGACAGTAGGATCAAGAGTTGGGGTTCATAGCTAACCTCAGCTACTTAGTGAGGCTGTCCACAACTTACTGAGACTTTGCTTCAAAATAAAGAGGAAAAAATAGCAATATGGGTGTAGTTCAGAGGTAGAACACCCCCTGGGTTTAATCCCCAGTACCACAAAAATAAAGATGGATGCCTTTTCATATTTAGGTCTTTATCTGCGACTCACTTTAGTGAATGTCATGACAAAGTTTTAATTGGAAACTCTCTCAAAAAACAACCAATTGTCTAAGTACCATTTATAAGAAATCCATACTTTATGATATTCATTTATGTATAGTGATACTGGGGGACTGAACCCAGGAGCATCCTACCTCTAAGCTCAATCCCAAGCTGCATTTTATTTTATTTTAAAACAGGGTCTTGCTGCTATCATGTGCTACTGGCCTAAAACCTGCAATCCTCCTGTCTCAGCCTCCAAAGTACTAGGATTAGAGGCATGGACCACCACCACTAGCTTGGAGTATTTATTCAATTTGCTTTAACTATGTGAATTAACTAAATTTTGCTAGCATCTTCTCAAATACTTTATCTTCCCATTCAAACATGGATTATGTCTCTACAGAAGGATTTATTACATTCTTCAGTAAAGTTTCAGTGGTATTTTTATGTGTTACTTTTTATTGTGAATGCAATCTTTGAATTTTATTTTTCTACCTCATAACTTTTGAGATACATACAAACCACTGGTTTTGTAGTAATTATCATATTCGCTTCATTGTGCTTCCCTTTCCTGTTTTACAGTTTTGGGTAACACTTCCACAATGATGCTCCATAACAGTCTTTGTCTTATTCTCGTATTTCATAGGCTTTTATCAGAAAATGAAAGGAAACAAAGTGAATCTCCCAATTCCCCTCAAAATACTACCATCCATACAGTATTCTGAACTGAGAGCCCATAGTTCCACCCAACAAGATTTTTGAACAAGCTGCTCCAAAAATAAGCCTTATGCTCCTTTCACATAACAAAGTCTGGGCTTCTGCCTCAGTCTCACCTTGGACCCAGAAGCCAGTCTGCCTCCCAGCTGATCATACTTCAAGCTCGTGATAGCTGCTTTGTGCCCATTGAAGGTCACATTTCCTTCACCGCTCAGGAGACCAAAGATCCGGATAGAGCCATCCTCATAACCAACCGCTAAGTGCAGCCCATCTGGGGAGGGGCACAAGCAAGTGGCTTCTTGTTTAAGCCCCTGAAGGATGAGGATCTGAAATCATCAAATTTAGAAACAATGTAGAGGAGTTTTCAGGGGAAAAGGGTGGGAAAAATTAGGAATAGTAAAACTGAAGGTCAGTTAATTCCAAGTTGCTCTTAATGAATGACGATAAAACTCTTCAATCCCTCACAAGTTATTTAATATAGAAATTATTTTTACTAAGCAATGAAATATTTAAGAAAAAGTAAAACTATTTCCTAAGCTCTACATTGGCATACTCCATGCAAAATTTACCCAGACAATGAAATAAATGATCAAGTCTTCATCCTAGCCCCATACTAAGTGATTTTTAATACACTCATCCTTTCTTTAACTGAACCCCTTTTTATAAGAAATATGTCTTCATGGCACTAGAGTACCCCAACTGTTTTATTTTCCCAAGAAGCTATGGGTGGCAACACACAGCAAAAAATAGCAACTTGGGAGTCACACAGTGAACGAGTATGACTAAAATGCCTGTGTTTGGCAGAAGTTGTACAGTTAGGAAATTCAGTGTCATACATAGTCAAAATCTAGCTTAACAACCCTTGGGCCTCATTTGTGTAAGAAGATTATTCCATCAACATAGCAGAGTAATATTCCTTTCAAATGACCAACATTTATAACTGAAAGAAAGCAGAACTTGAAAAACAGAATTGGTAGAGAAAAGAAAACAGATTGCAGAAATAAATAACAATTAGAAATCTAACTCTTATTAGATTTTCATTTTCAGAATTTGGTGGTTGGCTAGCCACACTGGTTGGCTATCTAGACCCAAAGAAAAGAGAGTTCTAGACACCCACATACACACACAAATGCAGAGCTTTCCCACTTCTGCCTCTCCATCTTCAAATACACATAAATCATCATTAGCTGGGCTGTTTTGTGACATACCTTTTCTCCTTTCCTTAAGTCCCAGATGAAGACGTGTTCACAGGCTGGTACTGCCACATAGCGTCCTTTTTCACCACGAAGTGTCACAAACACAATATTACCTTTTTGGCTGCCAATCAGGCCAAAGACTGCACTAGCAACATAGCGTAGGTACTGCTTGGTGAGCCCCATGTTATGATGTCTGATACCCCAGGTGAGGAGATCTGTGCACATAAACAAAGAAAACTCAGTTCTCGGGCTCTTTGGTTCTGCCAGGGTGGCACATACTAACTGTTCATGATGTGGCTAAAGCATATAAATTGTAGCTTTCTAACCTTTTCTACTCTGAAAAAAACCCAGTGATCTCAAGTATCTGAACATTACCATTTTAAAAGCCATTGTTGACTCAAAATGGAATCCTTCATTCCTCAGGCTTTTAATTGTTTACATCATCACGGCCACTTCCTGCATATCTGACATCAAAGCCTCAGTGCAGCTGAAAAATTCACTTCTGCCCACATCATTATCCTCAAAGTTCTGCCTGTGCATAGTAGCCTGAGACTGAACACATCTACCAATGAGTACTCACTGTTAACTTCTAATTAGATAGGCACATATTTATCTAGGGATATGGTGTTGAATATAAAAGCTCTTACTCTATGGAATTAGCTTTCTAGTACAGTGGTTCGCAATCTCTACTAAACCTCTAGTCGCCTAGAACGCACATGAAAACCCTGCTAGAAGCCAGCTCACTCCATTTCCTGGTACTTGTTGCTAACTGACAGTGTGTGAAGTGGGGCCCATGATTTTTCATTTCTAACAAGTTCCCAAGTGCTTTTGCTGCTGTGCTTCCTGTACCACACTCTGAGAACGACTCTCAGTATGTGCAGGACTGTCCTTGATTTCAAACTCCAAGCAGCTACCTCCCTTGACATACAAAAATGGATGTGTAACTTGGTTCACTATTTTTGCAAGATGTCACAGCTTCTGCACATCAAATTCAATTAAAATGCTGACTATGAATAAAAGGGACAAAAAGAGAGAGATAAGTGTTTCCTTTTCCATGACAGTCTGAAAAGCATCCCCTAAAACATCCCCATGACCTAAAAAACACAGAATACAGAAGTCACAGCCTTTTGAGGCTTCTTTTTTTTGTTGCTGCTATGTGTGTGTGTATTTGGTTTTACTCTACAGGGACTATTTCTAATTATAATCTGTTTGGGTCTACTTTAAAAACAACAACAAAAAATCAGACACCAACTCTTTACTAGTATTTTCTGTTAATAGTAATTTTCTGGCCTTGGCTTTTTTTGGTTGTTTCCTCACAGGCACCAACATAAAGCCAATTAAGAAATTCAAGGAAAGAGAATAATGATAATATAGTGATAATGCTTTTAACTTAGGCCACTTGATAATTCTTCCCCAACTTCTCTCTTTCCTCCAGCCTCTTAAAAGGCAGTTGTTCCTCAACTTGGTCTATCACTTTTTTCCATGAAGAGTCATACAGCATGCCTAGGTCAGGACTATTTCCACTCATGTCTATTTAACATGCCTACAAGCCAATTTTACATCCCTTTCCTAAGCTGCTTTTTTTTTTTTTTTTTTTTGTACTGGGAATTAAGCCTAGGGGAATTCTACTTCCAAGCTATACCCCCAGCCCTATTTTGTTTTTATTTTGAAACAGGGTCTCAATAGGTTACTGAGTCTCACTGCTTGCTGAGGCTATCCTCAAACCTGTAATCCGCCTGTCTCAATCTCCCAAATTCTCATATTATAGGTGTGTGCCATCATGTCTGCTTTTTTTCTGACTCATCATTTTCCCAGTAACCCAGGCTCAAAACTTCATAGTAACCTTTTGAATCATTAACAAGTAACAACAAATATAGCCATATATATACCAGCCAAAACTTTAGAGTGCTTTAGGGGCTTGGCTTGGTGGTGCATGCTTGTAATCCCCGCGCTTGAGAGGCGGAGACAGGAGGATTACGCTGGCTTAAGAGACTCTGTTTCCAATATATATATAAATAGGTCTGGGAGTGTAGCCCGGAGGTAGAAGGGTTCCAGGAACCCCAGTACCACCAAAAAAAAAAAAAAAAAGTGTTTTATACATTATTAGCTATCTAATAAGCAGAGTTGTTTAATCACACATAGTAACAAATGAGTAAACATATGCAAAGAACTTAGAAAAGTGCCTAGTACATCATAAACATACACATAATAAATTTTCCAAAATAATAGAGGCGATTATTTACAAATAAGGAACCTAAACACAGCAATGCCCAACAGCTAGGCCAGTCATTTGGCTAGTAGGTACCAAACCCAAATCCCAATACAGCTAATTTAACTCCAAAATTTCCGTGTTTAATCACGTTAAACTGCTTTACTCCTCTTATTTTCACCAACTCCTCCAACTGTTTCTCTGAAAAAGGACCCCTTTTTCTATATTCAGCCCTTTTCAGTTCCAACTCTTTATCACTGAGTTACTGCACTGATTTTCCAACCAGCACCTCCACCTCCCTGCGTTTCATTTAAAAGTCACAATATTCACTACCTAACTACTCCAAAGTCCTTGAAAGGGCTTTGTAATTTACAAAATTAACTCATCCTACCCATCCTTCCTCATTTCTCAAATAATCTTTTATCTAGCTGGTTTCTTTCCTTGTCCCGAGACCTTGCCGTCTTGGTATGACCCCTCTCATTTATAACATGTACTTTCCCATCTACCTAAGTTACTCAGAGACCCACTTATTTTCTGGCAAGCCCAATTCCTGCAGTCTTTCCCTTGGATACAATATTTAAACTACTTCCATACAACTTGGCACCAGTCACTTTTGTTATACGTACAAAGATCTCGCCTTCTTTTGGAGAGGGTTCACGAACTTATCTTAAAGCCTCCACCATCACCGCTTCCAATTCATAGCCTCCCAAAACACGTTGTTCTTAAGGAGTAGATCGTGGATACGGACCTGACACATGTCCCAAAACAGGCTGACGTCAGGAAAAAGTGTGGGGGTTCCGCACATCGAAAACATGGAGAAGCATTCTCAGACCAGCCCGCGCACACGCCGGCAGCTCTACTCTGCACACGCCGGCCCCAGGTGTAGCCAAGGCCTCCAGGTAGGTGCCTAGATCCCCCCACCTAGGGACCGACCACAAATGCCCCGCCTTGCTGTAGCCCACCCCGCGAAGCCTTCAGCCTGGCCGCGCCCGACCCGACCAGCAAAGCAACAAGACGAAGGTAGTCAGCAGACGCTCCAAGGCCCCGACTCACCGCTCCCTCCACGAGGCCCCGACCCACAGAGCCCCGCCCACGGAACCCGCCTCTTCCGGATTTTCCGGGAGCCTCTTCCGCCCTTCCTCTCCTCCCTTCCGCCTTCTAGAAGGAAATGACGACAGAGCCACGCTCTGATTGGGCGGCGGCGGCGGGAGCGGAAGCCGGTGCGTCTCCGCCCCCGGCGTTTGAGCTAGTCACTCCACCCTCGGGAGACTTTGGCCTCGGGACCTCCGCGCCCGCTCTGGGCTGTCTGGATATGTCGCGCGGCCGCCTTCTGCCCGGAGCTTAGCCGGCTGTGCGGCCGCCCGGATGGGAGCGCCGGAGAGCTGTGAGCGGCGGCCGGGGTCGGCGGGGTGCGGCCGGCGGCCAGGACCCCGGCGGAGGGGCGGGCGGGCAGGGCAGGAGGGCTGCCTCGGCAGGTTTGACGGCTCTTCCCCGGCTATTGGTTGGGTTTCCACCGAGGCGCTACTGGGGTCGTGATCAGGGCGACGGGAGACTGGGTAAAGAGACCCAGCTTCAGGGCTGGGTGCCTTTGCTAGGGAGGCGCGCGCGCTCAGATGCTGAGCGCTGGGTGCTGAGTTGGCTCCCAAGGGACACTGGCCTGGCTGTGTGTTTTAGCTCTCAGGCCTTGAAGAGGGAAGTGACAGGGCCGGCTCCTCCTTGTTTGCTGACTGAGGCTTAGGTCCTCTGTTGCCAGGTGAAAATTAGCTTTCCTCTCTTGAGGTGCTGCCCACTTTTATCCTTGGGCAGCATAGAAGTTTTGCAAAATTAAATCTGACAGTTAACTATGCAAGTAAGCTCCTGTGACTTCTTAATGAGCAAGACATCTGCAGCCAGCTTAAAAATTAGATTAGACTTTATCTAATTTTTCTTCATGTTTTTAAGACTGATTCAAGTTATCTACCATATTCAATAAAATTGCAATAGAGAATACATAAAATGAGACTGCATAGCTAGGTGTTTTGAAACAATATTACTGTAGATAGGATGAAGGAGAAGGCAAGAAATTGTAGTACCAGACGATTATTTCAAGAAGCCTGGTGTGTGAGGTGACATTTGGATGAATGGATGCGGTGCATTCTCTTATAGTAGGGAAATGTGCTTCAATGGAAAACTGCATAGTTTAGATTCTATCTCAGTAACATCCCTTGGATTATCTGATTCTAAGAAAGCTATTTCACAACTATGTAAACAGTAGGTAACCGACATCATTGGTATTTTTTGTCTATAGACAGGCAAGTTCTCTCCTGTCTCTTAGAGGTTTGATAGAACTTTTGCCTCCTTTTGCACATTCATTTCAATATGCCTGACCTATTAATGTGTCTAATTTTGGGATTCGCTTTACCAAACATTTGCCTGGTTATTTATTGAAATGAAATCTTTCACATGTGAGATGTGAAACAATTTTATATTTGAATGAGTCATAATTTTACATTTAAAAAATTCTCTTAACATTATTAAAATTATGATAAGGACTGGATGTGGTGGCACATGCCTGTAATACCAGTACTTGGGAGGCTGAGACAGGAGGATCACAGGTTGAGACCAGCCTCAGCAACTTAGCAAAACTCTCAGCAGCCTGTCTCTAAACAAAAAATAAAAAGAGCTAGAGGTATAGCTCAGAGGTAGAATGCCCCAGGGTTTAATCTCCAGTACTCCCCCACTCCCCACACACATAAATTATGAGAAGGGATCACCACACAGATGGAAAATGTTTTAATAAGAATTGATCAGGACAACTATGAGTGCTAAATAACAATCTATTTCAAGGATATAACCTTACTTAGGCTTGAAATTGCTCAATGTATTAATACTTACACTGGAAACATAGTACAGTTTGTTTAGTATATAAGTGGTACTGAGGCTTGAAATTGCTCAATATATTAGTACTTATAATTGAAACATATGTTTAATATATAGGTGATACTACTAATTTAACATTGATCGTTTTTGAATGATGAAGTTAAATTTGACCTGGGCCGATTGATGGAGTTTAGAAATGTTTTTGTTCTACTGTATTTATTGATACTGTATTTATTGTTGACACATTTGACTATTTCAGTTAGGGTTTTTCACCTGAGTAACTTTAAAAATAAGTCATTCTTTTTATTTACATAAAAAAGCATGTTAAGTATGTTAGAATTGGTATTGGGTGGAAGTGGTGTGCACAAGTGGCCTAATATACACAGAACGTTAAAGTATTTAAATATAAAGATTTAAGGATGGTAAACCTGCAATTTATGCGAAAACAATGAAATAAACCTGGTAACTATGGAAGGTCAGATGCGGAGACCAATTTTATTTGTACTTTCATCCAGGCCTGTCTAATCAGTGTAAGCATTTTGAAGGACAGGTAAACAAGTTAAAAGTCCTCATTTGTCTCTTTTAAATGCTATTCTTTTCTCTTTTTTTCTTTTTGCTACTGAGAGGTGAGTTCAGGGGCATTCTACCTCCGAACTATACTCCCAGCCTTTTTTTATTTTTATTTTTTATTTTGGAACAGGCTTTTTCTAAGTTGCTGAGCATCTGGCTTAACTTGCTGCAACTGGCCTACAACCTTTGATGCTCCTGTCTCAGCTCCCTCCTTAAACTAAAAGATGACAGGGTTTTAGAAAAACAGAAGCTACAGTGTAATGAGAACTGTTTACCCTGTAACATTTGAATCATAAAAAAATGTACAGTGGATTCTCTTCGCCTTTTGTCTTTTCTTTAGACTTTTTGATCCCAGAACATTAACATAGTTCAGGATCCTGTTTGACTGATGTCTAGTGTTTGCTTATGAATTTATTCAAAATACAAAACTGAAGCCAGGCGTGGTGGCACATGCGTGTAATCCCAGTACTTGGGAAGCTAAGAAAGGAGGATCGCAGGTTCACAGCCGGCCTCAACTACTTAGGCCCTCTGCAACTTAGTGAGACCCTGTTTTAATAGAAAGAATAAAAAATAGGGCTGGAGATATAGATAGGAGGTAGAATGCCCCTGGGTTCAATCTGCAGTAACACACACACACACACACACACACACACACACCCCTGATAGATTGATTTTTCAGCAGAAGGTCTTGCTTCCCGTTAGTGTTACCCAAGATTCTGACGGTGGCTATAGAATATTACAGCCTTCTCTTCCTCCTGTCCTCATGTGAGCACTCTATTTGCATTGCATCCCTGGAGTTCTTAGTGTAAGTCTGGGAGCCCTCTCAAATTTATTTGCAGATCTGTGTTTGTGTGAGATCTTGCACACACAGTTTGGGGGTAAAAGGTTCTTTATCTTTCATGTGATTCTCAGAGAGTCCTGTGATACTGAGAATGTTCAAAGCCACCATTTCTTCAAAAATCAGGGTTTCCTCTCTAGTTTGAGTTTGCTACTCTTTTTGCTTTATTGCCAAGGTGTCTGTGTTGGAGGAAGGGGAAATTTAAATTTCTTTCCAGTGAGAAAATCAGTTTATGTTTAGAGATGGAGCTGCAAAGGATTCTACCTTTGTTAAAAATTATGACGTTTCCCACAAAATTCCGTTAAATATTGCCCTATCATG